>NC_142868.1:36484825-36637790 GCF_051225735.1 Oryctolagus cuniculus | reverse complement strand
GATCTCACTCACAGAGATCTTTTGCCAGCGTGTCTTGGCTTTCCATGCCTGAAATACTCTCATGGGCTTTTCAGCCTGATCCAAATGCCTTTAGGGCTGATTATGAGGCCAGAGTGCTATTTAGGACATCTGCCATTCTATGAGTCTGCTGAGTATCTCACTTCCCATGTTGGATCACTCTCCCCCTTATTTATTCTATGGGTTAGTGTTAGCAGGTACTAGACTTGTTTATGTGCTCCCTTTGACTCTTAGTCCTTTCATTATGATCAATTGTGAACTGAAATTGATCACTTGGAATAGTGAGATGGCATTGGTATATGCCACCTTGATGGGATTGAATTGGAATCCCCTGGTCTGTTTCTAACTCTACCATTTGGGGCAAGTCAGCTTGAGCATGTCCCAAATTATACATCTCTTCCCTCTCTTATGTGCACTATTTTACTCATTGCCACCAGGTATTTTCATAAGTGCTGAATTTTTATAAACATCAAATCTTATAAACATCCTACTTATTATTTCCTATATCATCAGGCTTTACCACCCACCCAAACAAACAAAAATGCTTTCTCTGGGAACTCAAATCTTCATGCCTTTATTGCCTGAGTGCCAGGCTGAAGGGTTGTTGCAGTACTCAAGAGCTGCCACAGGAGGGGACAAGCCTGCCCTGTTACCTGGACTCTGACTGTTCGACCAGATCATTTCCTTTCGATGCTAATAAACAAATCTAGAAATGTAACTGCAAAGTCCAAGGGCTGGTTGTGTGCACACAACTACTTCTGTAGGTATTGACAACTTCCAGCTAATAAGACATGGGGAACTTCGTGAGGTCACCTACCCAATAGGCTTCAAGCACTTCCCTCATTTTGCCTGTTCTTTCTTCTGATCTAGAATCTGAGATTACTTCCAATTAACTGAAAAAACAGGAAGGACTTCACCTCTGGGCAACGATGGCTACATTTTCATATTAATGGAGTCAGAAATACTTAAAAGTTAGGATATTAGGTTCTAAAATATGGTGACTCAAGTACTTCTGTACACTAACCATTTGAGCCAGAGTTGCTTTTTCAAATTCACTTTGAAGCATTTTTCTTTTTCTTCTTCCTCTCCTTTTTTTTTGTTAACATTAAACGGAATGTGTCAAGCCCATCTAGATAAATTGCACCATACAGCTCCCATTTCTCCACTCTCTGTGGGTTCCTGCCTCCCTCTTTATTCACCTTGACAAGAAAACTTACATCCTTGCTACAAGAGACAGTTGAGGTGGAAAAGCTAATTTATTTATGTGTCATCACCTGGAAAACGAAAAAAAACGTGATCAAGGAAGACTGTAAGATAAAAAGGCAGTGCTATAAATTTGCCTGTCCAGGTAAAACTTTGAATTGTCTTTTTGTTTGCTTGTTTTTGCTTCTCCTCAGAAAATGGCCAGAGGTTATATTTTGCCATAACAGGCTTTGGATGTAAGGAAGGCACTCTTAAGCCACAAATACAACCTAATGCTTTTATACATGAGTGCATACACATACACACTATGTATGTGTACACATACACACACATACACAAAGAGCTCCTTCATGGATATTATTGGAAAGAAAACTGGAAGTCAAGATAGGTGAGATCCTGGTTAACACCAGGATCAAATGTCAGGAATTGTATGCTTGGTAAAACATAACCAGGATTTAGAAATAATGCTAGAATTATTAAAAAAAAAAAAAAAAAAGTCCAGGGTCAAAGGACCAATGGCATTTCCTTCTATCCCAATCACCAACCTATCCAGGGACTTTGGACCAGCCACTAGAGGGCTATAACAATAATTCACAGCAGGTGTGGCAAGCAGAAGCTGTGAGCCCAGGCAGGAAACATATTAGCCTCATGTCCCGAAAAGGGTGCTTGACAAGGAAGGAATCCAGTCCAAGATTTAGGCATTGCTGATAGCTCTTTCCACTCAAAGATCAGTCCATCTTCTCTGAGCCCAGACCACATCCCTGTTAGTCTTTGAGCCTTCCTTAAATTTTTCATTAGTTAATTAACTAATCAAGATGGCAGTATACCAGTCATCATTTCAGCATAAAGTCAAATACAGGGAACCACATAGTATTTCACTGTGAGAGGTAACCTTCATTCAAGGTGGTCCTAAAACTTTAAGATAACCTCCAACAGCTCTTGTATTTTCACAATGATTGGAGAGGACAGTTTACTTGACTCTTGATTCTGCTTCTGTTAACAGCTTATGTGCTGGGGTAAGGCGAGTTAGCAGGTCCTAGAGTGAGTTGCAGTACATTCTAAGTCTGTCATTCAAACAAGTGACTTAACCTATATAAACTTTTTTTTTTAATTCCTCAATTATAGTAACCAGATGTATATTACAAGTTTGTAGGGATAATTAAATCATCTGAGAAAACTGTAACACAATATATCCTCAATAAATGTTAATATTCATCATCATCAATAATATTCTCTCCATTAAATGAAAATAATTGTCTTCTTCATGATAAAAACCAAAAGTGGCATGCATACTAGAGGAGTTGGATGAATCTGTTATTATTTTCTCATCTTATCTCCAACCTCTTTCTTTCTTTACTGGTTCCTTTTCTAGCAGCCTCTAATCATAGTTTAATATCTGTCCTCCTTTATTAAGGCTCCTGTGACTTCCTATCTCTCTAGTTAAGTTCAATTTCCCCACTTCATTGAAAAATTCCAAAATAGCTATCTGCAAGTGTGGTCTTCCAACTTTCCATTCTCATTCCAACCAACCTCATATGACTTCAGCCAATGCTGTTCCACTAAAGTTTCTCTAGCCTTCAACTAAGTTTTACAGTTACCTCTGTTTTTGCCAAATTTCGTGAATGCTCATCAATTTTTCAGTAGCTACAACTGTTAGCCACATTCAGTTTAGTTTACCACCCTTCTTGGAACATGCTAGATGTTTCCCTCTTTCAATGACATATTCTCCTGGTTGTTGTAAATATTAAATCCCTCTGTGCGCAGTCTCCAGGCCTCTTCTATTCTCATATGCATTCTCTTCATCAATGATCAAACCTAAACCCCACAGCTCTTCCTCTGTATTTGTAGCCAAGAACTCTTGCTGCATTCAACTATCTCGTTGATACCTTCCCCTGAAGTCATCAAGGCATCCAGATTTACCATGCTAAAGATGAACTCTAGACACTCACACATATACCTCAAATATTCTTGTCATTGCATTTCCATAAATCACCTCCTCACCTACTTGTTCAAATAATTATCACTCAAGACACCCTCCATCACCCACCCCCTACATATACTCTATTGGTCATTACTGTGAAATGCAGAGGTTTTAAATTGGAGAGAATTTTGCTGTCCAAGGGCTATTTGGAAATATCTCCAGATATTTTGTGTTTTCACAATTTGATGTGGGAGGTGGGAGGGGAAGGAGTGCTACCACCAGAGGAAGAGGCCAAGGGTGCTGCTTAACAGAATACAATGAACAGAGCAACCCCCACGAAAAAGAATTATCTGGCCCAAAATGTCAGTGGGGCCAAGCTTAAAATTTTCTTCTCAAAAATATGCCATGAATGTGTCCGGCTCTCTCTTCCCCTGGTCTGTACTCTAGTCAGACTAATGACCCTCTCTGCCTTTATTCATTCTGTGGCCTTCTTGGTGCTTGTTCACCTCCTTCACTCCTCCTCCACCCGCCATCCTCTTCTCCACAAAGAAGTCAGAGTGATCTTTATGAAATGTTAATGTATCCTGTTAGATACCTACCATCTCCGTAACATCCTTCAGTGGTCTTGCCACTTTGCCTAGAGGAATAATCCAACTTTCTACTCAATCCTGTGCTCTTGGCCTCCTCTCCAATTGCATTTTTCCCTTCATTCAGTCTTCCTGGAGCAAATTCTCCTTTGTTATTTGTCATCGCCCTTGTCGCACCCTGTTTGTCCAAGCCCTGCTCAACTTCCATGTGATAGACACATAGATAGATATCACTTTGCATTTATCCTCTCATCTGAGCTCCATGAGATCTCTCTGATAGCACTTTCTTTTCTTTATGACTCTTGGAATATTTATATTTTTGAATATTTATTGCTTAGTTCCCAGCTCCCAGATAGACTCTAAATTCTTCCAAACCAAGGACCATGGGAATGAGAATTATAAAAACTCCAGGAAAATGGAACATGGGGTCTGAGCCATTCAAAGCAGAGGATAAGGGATTAAAACAATCTTCACATACTTCCTTCACAGTTTTGTTCAAGTTTCATGCTGTATTCAGTGAGTTCATAAATAAGCTTTCCTGGACTTAAGCATGGAAGAGGAACACGTGGTCCAGTGCCTTCTGTCAGTCACTGGAAGTCAATAAGGCGGCTCTGTGACCTCATCCACATCTCTCAGCTCCACTCTCAGTCCCTTCAGTTTCACCTCCCATCACAGTGATGGGCATCTTTACAGAGGTAGTATTGTAGCCTGTATGAGTTCTCTTGCTTTCCCTTTGTAATAATTTATTAAGAAATATTCAATTTCACACTTTTCAGAGAGTACATTATACGTAAACCATTGCAGAGACAGTGAGAGGAGTGCTTATCTCCTTGAGGAATTAGAATTTTTGAAACATGAAAGCAAAGAGAAGCGATCTTTAGGGATTTTCCGTTTTAATGTTCAAAAACAGATTCTTGAAGTCATCAGAGGCAATAGCTTTGAAAGTCAAAGTCACTGATTTGCAAGAATTTTATTTTATTGAGACCCAAAAAGGAGTCTTTAAGTTTAAAAAGGGAAGGCACACAGGGAAATGGTGTTCCGTTTATGCTGTAACAATACATGGCAAAGAGCAAGGCTTCAAATCATTCAAGCCCTGGGGACACTGAGAGTTACTCTCAACTGAGAAAGAACAGCAAGATCAAACACAACAGGGCATGACCCTACTACTAGCCCGTTTGTCCTGAGACCTGTCCTGACTGTGGGAACCACGGAGAGAGAAGCAGTCATTAGTGAGAGAAAACTGAACCCAGCTGATCTCCAGCACCAGGAAGCTGCTTGGGAAAGAGAGAAGCCTATAGATCTTCATTTTCCAAAACGGAACCCACCAGGCACAGGTAGCTATTTAATGTTTAATTTATCAAAGTTGAGTTCATTTGTGTTGTCTTACTAATAACATTTCAAGTGCTCAGTAGCCATATGTGGCAAGAGGCTACTATATTGGTCACTGCAGAAACATTTCTATGATGTCCAATGTTCCATAGGATAGCACTGATATGAACATATGTGTGTGTGTGTGTGTGTGTGTGTATACATTCACACTCAGGGAACTTGTAACATTGCAGAGCCTGGTACACATAGTAACATTATCTTCTATTTGGGCTATCAAATACCCTCCCAGCTGCTATCCCTACTTGCCTCTCCACAATCTATCTGCTCAGAGAAGTCAGTTCTGTGTGTTTTTCTTTTTTATTCAGTTGCATTCTGTCCTGATCCTGAATTTTAAAATGGTAAGACTGATTCAGCAGAAGGAGTCATAATTATTGGAACAGGGTCTTTAAGAAATGAAAATATTTATGTGATGGCAAGAGATAATCATTTTGAATATTTTAGATGATAAGTGCTATTAAACTGGTTGTCCTTCGCATTACCTTTAGACTAATATCCAAATTCCTTCAGTGGATCCCACAAGGCTCCTCCCCATCTCTTCAATCTTGTTTCATGTTAATCTCCCTTTCCATCACATTGTTCAGTCCACACTGATCCCATTTCTCTTCGGCTAAGGGCATTATAGTACTGATGAGAATGGTCACTTGGCAATAGTTTGCATATTACCATTGTGTTGTCCATTTGTAGCTGAGACTTTGCTAACCCTCAGGTGAACACATCCCTTTTATAATGATCCAGGAAAATCACAAAGTCCCCCCCAACCCTGGCCAAGTCCTTGATGGCCAGGAATCAACATGACATGAAAGGAAGAACCTTAATATTTGTACTTGAGAGGCATTAGGCCTGGGTAAAATGCAAATGCATCACATATTTTCAACTAAAAGTGTGGCAGTCTCTGTGAAGTAATACATTTTACTTGTTAACTGTTAGTGGCCATGATGATCAGTGTTTTATATAAATTCAGTTGGTCTAAACAAAGCAAAATAATAAAATTAAATCACTTCAGAAAGATATCATAATTTAATGACTGATTTGTTTCCAGTCTACTTATATAACTAATATTATAATTAATTGAAGTTACTGGACACATTTGATTTGAGCTAACGAATTCAAGTAAGTAAATTTAGTAAGGACTGTCAACAAATTTAAAACATCAGCTTTTCTTTCACTGAGATGTGTTTACAGAGTCATGAACAAGCCAAGTACTTTGTATTCTCTGTCAAGTGAAAGGACAAGTATATACCACTTCCTGTAGAATAATTTCTCAAATGCCACTGTGAAAAAATAACCTTTTCTTTTAAAATTTCATTGGAAGCTAGTTAATAACAAGGCCCCCAGTCAAATCACAGCAGAACAATCAGCCATGTCTATGTCCTTTGTCACAGCATTGGGAAGGTGCCAAATTTGGAAAGTTCTCTGAGTCTAAATGCTCCCAGGGCTTGTCATTACTACTAAGCCAAATCAGCACATTACCAAATACAAAGAATAACCACAGTCTCCTAGCTCCAGAACAGATGGCAAAATAGTATGGACTGCTGGGTTCCTTGACCCAAACCTAGAATAGAAACTAAGAGATAAGCATAGATTACAAGAAGTAACACATACAAAACATAAGATTCATGATAACCCTAGGGAACCAGAAGCTTTTTTTTTTAACTGGAGTAGTTTTGAGAGGCAGATGTTTTATGATAGCTTGAGGCCAATGAAAGCCAAAACTGGCAATAAAATGATGAGAGAATGTTCTAGGTAGACTCTTGCTTCCCTGTCCTACATTGGTCTAGGATAACCATATTCTAGCCTTTTGCTATCAAAATTAACAACATTAATTCAAATAGCCCTGATGAGATTGAAGAGTAGGTGAAATTACCTAAGCTACATTTGTAAAGTGGGAAATTAACTTCTTTATTTCTTGTCTCTTTAAATTCTAAACTGGTGGTTTTCTTTTTTTTTTTTTTAATCTTTTATTTAATGAATATAAATTTCCAAAGTACGACTCATGTGTTACAATGGCTTCCCCCCCCATACCGTCCCTCCCACCCACAACCCTCCCCTTTCCCACTCCCTCTCCCCTTCCATTCACATCAAGATTCATTTTCGATTATCTTAATATACAGAAGATCAGCTTAGTATACCTTAAGTAAGTATTTCAACAGTTTGCTCCCACACAGAAACATAAAGTGAAAAATAATAGATGATTTTTTTTAAATGATGATGAAATCAGATCAGACCTATTGTCATGTTTAATCCCAGTGAGAGTCAAGTTGGGAATTGATAATTTCTTTCTTTCTTTCTTTTTTTTTTTTTTTTTTTTACAGAAGATCAGTTTAGTGTACATTAAGTAAAGATTTCAGTCGTTTGCACCCCCATAGAAACACAAAGTGAAATATAATTATCACACAGTTATTCTTAAGTGTTGAAAATTAACTGAAATGTGATCCCTGTTAAACATAAGAGTGGGAATAAGAGAAGGAAGAGATGTATAATTTGGGGCATGCTCGGGCTGACTTGCCCCAATTGGTAGAGTTGGAAACATACCAGGGGATTCCAATTCAATCCCATCAAGGTGGCATGTGCCAATGCCATCTCACTACTCCAAGTGATCAATTTCAGTTCACAATTGATCATAATGAAAGGACTAAGAGTCAAAGGGAGCACATAAACAAGTCTAGTATCTGCTAACACCAACCGATAGAATAAATAAAGGGGAGAGTGATCCAACATGGGAAGTGAGATACTCAGCAGACTCATAGAATGGCGGATGTCCTAAATAGCACTCTGGCCTCAGAATCAGCCCTAAAGGCACTCGGATCTAGCTGAAAAGCCCATGAGAGTATTTCAGGCATGGAAAGCCAAGACACTCTGGCAAAAAGATCTCTGTGAGTGAGATCCCAGTGGAAAGAACAGGTCTTCAAAGAGGGAGGTGCCTTTCTCTGAAGGGAGGAGAGAACCTCCACTTTGACTATGACCGTGTCTAAACAAGATAAGAGTCGGAGAACTCAAGGGGCTTCCATAGCCTTGGAAACTCATAACTGGTGCATAGGGAGATTACTGATGCCATAAACAGGAGTGTCAATTGGTAAAGTCAACAACAGGAGTCACTGTGCACTTACTCCTCATGTAGGATCTCTGTCCTTAACGTGCTGTACACTGAGGCTTAATGCTATAACGAGTAAACTGGTGGTTTTCAATCTAAAAATACTGCTATTTTGAAAAGCTGCTTCTCTATTAATTTAAAGGTGAAACTCTGAGCTTCTTGGTGGCATGAAAGCAAATGAGAGTGCTATCACCAGTAGTATTTTGGTGTGTAGAGATATCTTCCCCTCTTTAAGTTTAATAAGATAATTGTGAATTTGGGTCTAAGCAGTTCCAAGATGGTGGAATAGGGAGGGAGCTTACTGATCTAGTCCAGGAGAAGACAGTTTAATAAAAATGGAAATAGCGTAGTCTCAGGGAAGAGTTCGGGAAAAAACAGCAGAGGAAACTCTTTCATAATTAGAGAGACACGGTGGACCTATGTGGAGGGCGTGGGCACCCATGGCCCGAGACTCCAGCAGCCAAGAGCCTCTGCAACAGCGCTGGAGAGTGAGCTCCTGCTAATGTGCCTGGGAAAGCAGTGTAAGATGGCCCAAGTACTTGGGACCCTGCACTCACATGGGAGAGCACCCATGGCCTGACCCAGCCCTGACCACTGAGCAGCAAGTGCATAGAAGTCAAAGGAGATGTGGCAGACAGCAGTCACTGCGGGGCCAGACTGTACATGTTTCTTCTGCTCTTACTCTGCTCTCTCTGCAACTGTGTCTGTCAAACCCAACAGAGTTGGGACTGAGAAATCTGCTAAGCAGAAATGCAAAAGAAAAATCCACAGCTTTCAAAAGAAGCAAGAAACTGGAGAAGCAAACAGGTGAATTGTAATGAGGCAAGTGCTGCCAACATGTATTATATATTTCACCAACATTGCCTTCTTATTATACTTATTTTAGTTGCTGAATGTTGTAAGATCCAGATGGATTGGATCAGATTTAAATGATGATGCTGGTCCTTTTCATGTGAAAGAATTGAGAACTACTGGGGCCAGCGCTGTGGCACAGTGGATTAACGCCCTGGCCTGAAGCGCCAGCATCCCATATGGCTGCTGGTTTGGGACCCGGCTGCTCCACTTCTGATCTTGCTCTCTGCTATGGCCTGGGAAAGCGGTAAAAGATGGCCCGAGTCCTTGGGCCCCTGCACCTGTGTGGGAGGCCCAGAGGAAGCTCCTGGCTCCTGCTTCCGTTGCTGTCAATTGGGGAATTAACCTTCAGATGGAAGACCTCTCTCTCTTCTCTGCCTCTTCTCTTTCTGTGTAACTCTGACTTTCAAATGAATAAATAAAAAAATTAAAAAAGAATTAGGGTCTAGTCTTTGGCCCTGCCTCACACATGTTAGTAGACCCAAAGGAATGAGTCCAAGGGTCAAAATGCAAAAATTGGACCTGAGAATTCTAACTACTGCATAAAACAAAAACAACAAAAAATTGAACCACATAAATTATCTGAGGCAGAACTATTGCAAAGATGGGCCAAGAATTCAAAATAAAAGAAGACAGGGAAGATGTTATTAGTAATATGAAACCAACTGAGATATTATGATGAAGAACCAAATAGAAATATTAGATATGAAAAATATAAGAGGGGGCAGGCACTGGATTATGGTTCAAATCTTGGCTACTCTGTTTCCAATCTAGCTGCCTGCTAATGTGCCTGGGACGCAGTAGATGACAGCTCAAATGTTGATTCCCTGTCATTTATTTGAGAGTCACAGATGGGATTCCTGGCCCTTGGCTTTGGTCTGGCCTAGCCCCAGCTACAGCAGCCATTTGGAGAGTGAACCAGTAGATAGAAGATCTCTATCCAAAATAAGCATTTTCCATAAACTTTTTTATCTTTTAAGTTTTTATTTATTTTACCTGAGAGGTAGAGTTACAAACAGTGAGAGGGAGAGACAGAGAGAAAGGTCTTCCCTCCATTGGTTCACTCCCCAAATGGCCACAATGGCTGGAGCTGTGCCAATCTGAAGCCAGGAGCCAGGCACTTCTTCCGGGTCTCCCACGTGGGTGTGGGGGCCCCAGGACTTGGGCCATCTTCTACTGCTTTCTCAAGCCATAGCAGAGAGCTAGATTGGAAATGAATAGCTGGGACTAGAACTGGCACCCATATGGGATGCCAGTGCCACCGGCAGGGGATTAACCTACTGCGCCATGGCACCAGGCCCTTCCATAAACTTTTTGAAGACCCCACATGTACATGGATTTCAACATTTTTATACCAAAGATAACTTAACTTTTAGTTCCACTTTCTGTGAAATTTTTAAAAAATATTATCTATTCAAAAGTCAAAATTACAGAGAAAGAGGGAAAGACAGAGAAAGAGAGAGAGGGGAGAGGGAGGGAGGGAAAGAGAGAGAGAGAGAGAGAGAGAGATTGATTGATTGATTTTCCATCTACTGGTTCACTCCCAAAATGGCTACAGCAGCCAACTCTGGGCAAGACTGAATGAGTCAGGAGCTTCATCTAGATATTCCACCTGGGTAGCAGGGACCCAACCACTTGGGCCATTGCTGCTGCTTCTCCCAGGACATCTGCAGTGAGCTGGATCAGAAGTGAGCAGCCTAGACACAACCAGCACCCATATGGGATGCTGGCATCCCAGGCATCGACTTTACCCTCTATGCAACAATGTCAGCCCCTATGAACTTTTGGAAGTACACTTGTATGTATACTATGGTAGCACGTGGATAACACATAGATAACAGAGTTCCTAGAAGTAAAAAAAAAAAAAAAAAAAGAAAAAATACCCAAAAATGAATATTTTAAGAAACAAAATATATTTTTTCAGGAAGAAAGGCCTCAGATGGAAAGGATTCATAAGCTCACAAATTATTGCTACAAACTGAATATTTGAGAAATCCCTAAAACACTTAAGTATGGGAATTCAGGGGTAATTATGTCATGAAGGTACAACCCTCATGAATAAGATTAGCAGTCTTATACAGAGGACATGGAGAGCTTCCTTCCTCCACCTAAAGACACAGAGATGAAATGGTCCCTCTATGAATTAGTAAGTAAATCTTCATGTGACACCAAAAATGCTACTGCCTGAATACTAGATTTCTCAGATTCCAGAATTATGAGAAATAAATGTCTGTTATTTACAACCTACTCAGACTGATAATCTTTCAACAACAATACTGAACGCAAAAGTCAGCACAACAAAAACTCTGATTAAAAAAAATCAAAGAGTTAAATAAATGGAGAGCTATTTTTCGCTCATGGATAGGAAGACTGATATTTTCAAGATTTTACTTCTTTCCAACTTGATCTATGGATTCAACAGAATTCCAATAAAAATCCCAGCAAGTTATTGTGTGGAAAACAACAAAATGACCCATATAAAGTTTATATGAAGAGGCAAAAGACCTAGAATAGCCAGCATAATGTTGAACAGGAAGAAAAAATTTGGAGGACTGACACTTCAAGACTACTTACAGGGGGGCTGGCGCCGTGGCATACTAGGTTAATCCTCCGCCTGCAGCACCGGTTCTAGTACCGGTTGCTCCTCTTCCAGTCCAGCTTCTGCTGTGGCCTGGGAAGGCAGTGGAGGATGGCCCAAGTGCTTGGGCCCTGCACCCGCATGGAAAACCAGGAGGAGGCACCTGGCTCCTGGCTTTGGATTGGCGTAGCTCCGACTATCGTGGCCATTTGGGGGTGAACCAATGGAAGGAAGACCTTTCTTTCTGTCTCTCTCACTTTCTGTAACCCTACCTGTCAAATAAAATTTTTTTAAAAAAAATTATAAAAAAATACTACTTACACCGTGGTATTAGCAAAAGAATAAACAAATAAATGGAACAGAATAGAATCCAGAAAAAGACCCATATCAATGTAATCAACTAATCTCTGACAAAGGAGCAAAGGCAATTCATTGGAGAAAATGGGAGTCTTTTCAACAAATAGTACTGGAAAAACTGGATATCTAAATTCAAAATAAAAATAGTAACAATAATACTTGGATCTAGACTCAGTGATTACACCCGTTACAAAATGTCACTCAAGGAAATCACAGACTACATGTAGAATGATCATCTATAACACTCCTAGAAAATAACAGGAGAAAATATAAATGACCTATGCTTCAGTGATGAAAATTTAAATATGACTCCAAAGGCATAGTCTACAAAAAAAGAACAGATAATTGGAATCCATTAAATTATAGTCTTCTGTGCTGAAAAATACACTATCAAGAGGATAAAAGTAGAAGTCATAGACAGAGAGAGAATACTTGCAAACATAACTAATAAATGACCATTGTCCAAACTACACAAAAAACATTTAAAATTCAGAAATAGGAAAACAACAGAAATTTTTTAAAAATCCAAAAACTATTCAATACTTCATAAAACATAATATACAGATGGGAAATAAGTGTATAAAAAGATACTCTATATCATACGTCACAGGAAAATTCAAATTAAAGCAACAGTATATACCTATTAGAACGGCTAAAATCTGTCGTGCTGCCAACTCTTGCTTGTTAGTGAGGATGTGGAACAACAAACTCTCCTTCACTGCTACTGAGAATGCATAGCGGTGCAGCCACTTTGGAAAACAGTTTGACAGTGTCCTACAAATGAAATATACTCTTACCATATTCAGCAGTGTTCCTTGGTAGTTACTCAAATGAACTGAACAGTTATATTCATCTAAAAATCTGCATACAAATTTTTCTAATAGCTTTATTCATAATTAACAAAATTTGGAAGCAACCAAGATATCTATCTGTAGTTGAATGGGTAAATAAATTGTGATTCAGCTAGACAATGGAACACCGTTTAGCACTCTTAAAAAATGGGTTATTAAGCCATGAAGAGACATGCAGGAAACTTAAATGTATATTACTAAGACAAAAAGGCTACATATGTGATGCCAATTATATGATGTTTTTGAAAAAGTAAACTAGACAGTAGCAAGATCACAGGTTGTCCAAAATTAGTGGGAGAAAGAGGTGAACTGCTAGAGCACAGAGGATTTCTAGGTCTGTGAAACTACTTGAAACTACTTTGTGCAACACTGTAATGGTATGCATGTCATTATACTTTTTTCAAACCCAAAGCAAGCATAACACCAAGAGTGAATCTGAATGTAAACCAATGATCGGTGATAATGATAGACAATGTAGGTCCATCAATTATAATAAATGTACCACTCTATTGGTGCATGTTAATATTGGGAAAGGACATGTGTATGTGGGAGTAAAGAGCACACAGGCTATCTCTATACCTTTCTCTCAATTTTCCTGTGAAATTAAAACTGCTCAAAAAAAAAAATCTAAGTCTTTTTAAAAAGTTAGCACAACTGGGGCTGGTGTTGTTGAGTAGCATGTAAAACCACTGCCTGCAACACCAGCATCTGTATAGGCACCAGTTCATGTTCTGGCCACTCTACTTTCAATATAGCTCCCTGTTAATGGCTTGAGAAAAGTTGCAGAAGATGGCCCAAATACATGGGCCCCTGCGACCCACATGAGAGACGTGAATGAAGCTCCTAGATCCTGGCTTGAGCTTGGCTCAGCCTTGGCCATATGGCTACTTGGGGAGTGAACCAGCAGATGGAAAATGTCTCTGTCTGTGTCTCTCTCCCTTTCTCTGTAATTCTTATTTTCAAATAAATATATAGATAAATATTTTAAAAGCACAATCATATTTCAGGTAATAAAAATTAATCCACTTAGAATTTTCTATTGAAGTGAATTATAAATCAAATATGAGGGCAAATTAAAAATATTCATGGGTATTAAAGACCCCATATGGCTTACTACACTAAGATATGCAGTAAAAATACTCTTGAAGAAGCCAATAAGATAAGGGAGAGAGGGCAGTTCCAGGATAAGCTGGTTCTGGAGATATAGAAAATGTGCAGCAATCTTCCGATTATTGTACCAAGTTGAGTAGTATCCCAAAGATTCATGTCTATTCAGAAACTCAGAATGTGGTCTTATTTGAAAATGGGAATTTTGCAGGTGTAATTAGTTACATTAAAATAGGATAATATTGTATTAGAGCAGGCCCCAAATCTAACTGCTGTCACATGGGTACATAGAGGCATATACACACAGAAGCAGAAACTGCATTGTTGCAGCTAAATGACAAAGAACCTTCCACCACCACCACCAGGAGCTAGGAGAGAATCCAAGAAATCTTCACTGAAGCCTTCAGATGGAACATACCCCTGCCAACACCTTTATTTCATGCTTCCAGTCCCCAGAATTGTGAAAGAATAAAGTTCTGTTCTTTTGAGCCACCTTGATTGTGGAAATTTTTGATAGCAGCCATGGGAAACTAATGCAGTAATACTTACTGTTGTACTTTTCAAGGAAGGGAAATATAAAAAAAAAAAAAACTCCCTGATAAGATGGTAAATGCTCCCTTTGCTCAAATGTCTGTCTCTCTCTCTCTCTCACTGTCCACTCTGCCTGTCAAAAAAAAAAAAAAAAAAAAAAAAAGTTTTTGCTTTCAAAAGTCCAGAGGTGGCCAGTTCGCTTTGGAGGTTAGACTAACTATGTTATCAAAATCAGAACACAAAAATGGAAAAATAGGAGCTCACTTAATTGCAAAAATGTTATTCTAATAAATATGTTGATAGGCTTTATTGTGCATCACATTCTGAACATGAATAATTGAACAATAACTCTTTCACAGTTATCTCCATTTTACTGATAAGATATCTAGGCCTAAAATGATTCTATAACTTAAGTTCATGCAATTAGCTATCTGAATCCAACAGTTCATTAAAAAAAAGTGTATAATATGTTCAGGTGAGGTTAATCCCAGAAACACAAAAAATAGTTGTATAACATAAAATCCATCAATGTAATTCATCTCATTAGTAGAATGAAGGAAAAAATATTATTTAAATGATGCAGAGGCCTTGTAAACTATGAATCTATTTCTTTGAAAAAATATTGGTAAACTGTGAAAGAAACTTCCTAAAATTGAGTAAGTATTATATACCAAACCTTCTAGTAAGTGCCACACTTCCCAGAAAAACATAGATGCCATGCCCTTTAAAATATGGGCTAATACCCAATATCACTATGAATGATTAATATAGTACAAGAAGTCTTATCAACACTAAACAGAAAGAAAACTAATGAGAGGAAAATAATCATTATTTGCCTAATTATCTTCTAATAAAAATACAGAACACCACCTAATAAATCAGAAATAAAAATGAAATAAGAAACTTCTGAAGTTTAGCTGACTATGACACCTTTTATTTGCCCCAGCAATAATCAACTAGAGAATACAACAATAACAAAAAAAGAAAACTATAATATACATAAAACTTCACCAAGAACACACAATAACTTTATAGAAAGACATAGAAACTCTAATGAAAGGTCATATTATGGGCCAGCATTGTGGCCCAGCGTGTTAAGCCACTGCCTATAATCGACATCCTGTATCAGAGTGCCAGTTCAAGTTCTACCTACTCTGCTACCAATTCAGCTTCCTGCTGATGTGCCTGGGAAGCCAGAAGATAGCCCCAGTACTTGGATCACTGCCACTCACATGGGAGACCTGGCTGGAATTCCTGACTCCTGGCTTCTGCCTTGCCCAGACCTGATTATATGGCCATTAGGAGAATGAGCCAGCAAATGGAACATTTCCCTCTCTCTCTGCATAGATCCTTCCCTCTTTCTGTTTTGCTCTGCCTTTCAAATAAATAAATAAATCTTTAAAAAAATACAAACATCATATTAGAATATGTTATGTGATTTGCAAAATGAAACAGACCTTCTACTCTGTTCTCTTAGGTAAGATGACAACATTACAAAGATATTCATTCTCCTTGATTATTCTATATATGCAGAATAATATCAATTCCATTTCCAGGTGCAATTTGTTCAAGAATTAAATAAATTTATGCTATAACTTAATGGAAGAGAATCAATCCTGGGGGGAAGCATAAAGAGGGGTACCCTTCCAGATATTAATCAGACTTTAAAAACACAATTGTTTTTAAAATTATGATGTTGTTAGAGGAACACAGGAGAGAACGCAAGGACAAACCATGAATATGGGACACTCTATATAAAATAAAGGCAGCACCACAAATTGATGGGGGAACAATGAATTATTTACAAAATGATTTGAGAAACTTAACCCTGCAAACCAAAGAGCCTGTAGAAAGAGTAAACATTAATGGATAAACTAAAACACTAACAGAATATAACGTGGAAAGCTACAGACGTGGTAAAGGAAAGGACTGTTTAAACAAATCCTTGCAAACACCAAGAAGAAAAACAATTAAATGGTTTACATCCAAATGAAAAATTGACAATCAATAAAAGATATGACCAATACATAACGTATATCTGATAATAGAAGAAAATTGCAAAGTACAAAACCAACAAGGGATTAGTGTTTAAAATATAAAAGAAACTCTCATAAATCTGTCATGAAAGCCAACAGCCCAAAACAGAAGATTTAGCAAAAAAAAAAAAAAAAAGTGAATACACATTTTATACAAAAAGAAATCCAAGATACTGACAAAAGGAATGACCAGTCAGAATAACTGGCAACTGCAGAAGCACAAATTAAAATAAGATATTATGACCTGGCAAAATTTAGAAAGCTGCATAATGCCAACCATTGGCAAGGATATGCATGTACAGGACTTTCTGTCCTACAGTGCAAGTATACACTGGTGTAGAAGTTCTGGATAGCAATATGGCATTAGTCAAAATAAGTATAAATAACACATAACCCAGGAATTTTGCACCTGGATAGGTATCCAAAAGAAGTACTTACATGATCCACGATGACTTGTGCATGGCTGTTTATTACATCCCTAGCAATGATGTGAGAGTCTCTATAGATTGTGGAGCCCATGGTGAAGACAGCTGGGCTACGGCCACCTTGGCAGGACCTAATTCAAACACCCAAGAGTGCAGTTCACCTGCAACAGGAAGCTGAGAGAGATGGCTTGTTTGTGCCATCACTGAGAGGGAATACAAGGAGAAGGTTCATAACTTGAACCTCAAAGATAATGACCAACGCTGTGTCATCATCCCATAAAACTCTCCTCAAAACTCAGGATACTCCAAATGTTTATGAAAAAAATGGAATTAAAAGATGTTTATTTGGGCACAAAAATAACTGAACGCTATGCATAGCTTTTTTCATACCACGCATTTTCCACAAACTTTTTAATGTACCCTCATATATGAGAGGGGAAAAATTAGTATGTGGTCATCAACCATAAAGAGGGCATTGGTTACAAGTTCCTGTTAGCCAAAAGAGCAGCAAGAAAGTGGGCATCGCTGCTGATCAATTAAAAGCAATGAAGATCTCTTTCCCTCTCCTTCTTTCTATCCCAGTGAAAAGGAGGAACAATCTTTAACAAGAGTTGGGAGGAGGTATCAGAGTTATATCATATTCACCACTCTCCAGCAATTAGAGCCAAGATAAGTCTGTGCTGTTAGAGAAACATCCAAATGTATTGATTTGGAGTGGAGGATTTACAGTCAATACAGAAGTAAGGGAAAGATGCCCCAGCTTTGAACAGTAAGTTAACCCACAGCATAATTGCTTCTGACATCAACTATTAAAATATGATGACATTATAATAAATATCAGTCAGTTCATTCCTTTTGCCTTTAAAAGAATCTCTGTATCATGAAGGAAGTTTACTTGTTGAAGCCAAAGTCAGCAAAAGCAAAACTACATATAAAAATTCTGTTCACTACTTAGTAATACTGATGAAGGTGGCTGTGACTTTATTTATTATATTGGCTCACAGTTTTTTATTAGGGAGAAAATGACATTCAAGAAATTAGCTGAGTTCAAGGCAAAAGATATCTTACATTTAATGTTTTTGAAAGTCTAAGTAAATGTCTGTCAAAGCATGTTTCTGAATTTTTATAAGACCATAATTATACACGTATTTAATAACCCCATTAGGCAGGATGCTTAGAAAACATTGAAGACTTAGATTATTATGATTAGCATAATAATTAGGTCATTCATCAGGAAAAACTATGAATAATTCATTCTAATTAAATAACTGATAGAACAGTAAATCAACCTTCAGTGCCAGAGCCAAAATGTTATAGAATGAAATAAATTATGCAAAACTTACTTTGGTACACATAATAATTTCAAATGTGATTAAGATTTGACAAAATACTATAAAAATCATCCAAAAATTTCTTGGATTTTGCATTTTTGACATTCAGTAGTTTTACCCCAAGTATATTGACTCCTTTTGCCAATGCATTATTGGAAGAATATAAAATGGGATTAGACATTAGATACAGAGGTAGAAAATGTGCTTCTTTTCTAGATAACTGTAGTCATTGCATTGCTTTCCTTCTAACTATATCATGTGACTAACCTTTGCAATTAGGTGTAGGAATATGTGCTATATAGGGAAGAACTATATCATGGGAAAAACAGGTGGATAATGTAAATCCTCTAGCTTATTAAAGCTGGTATAAATGATTCTGAAAAGAACAAAAGACTCTGCCTCCACATCTGCTTGCCCCTGAGTAAAATAGGAATCAGTCTTCACATGGAAACAAACATAGGGCTCACTTAGCCTGTTGAAATTCTGGCCTCAGAATAATCCATTATTGAATATTCTTCTGCTTCCTCATATTTAGCCAGGAGGAAAACAGCTCAAAAATGATATTTATTTCCCAGGATAGTTTTATGGATTTTAATAAATTGTCAATACTAGGACACAGGATTTTGTGATTATAACCTTAATATTAAATATAGTCAAATAGACTCCAGAACTTGAAAAGACAAAACAGAGCCTTGTTTCTGTCTGAAAACAGATAAAAATAAAGCATTAGGGAATATGAAGTGTTTCCATAGAACGTGTGAACTTGGGGACTATTGTCTGTGCAAATGAGAGGTCACATTGGACAAATAAGCTACTTGTTCCAGTACAGACTGCTTGACTTCGTCAATTAATTTTACAGCCTAAGCCATGACCTCAGAAACAGTACTGTTGGGGCTGGTGCTGTAGCATACTAGGTTAAGCCTCTGTGAGCAGTACCAGCATCCCATATGGGTACCAGTTCTTGTCCCAGTTGCTCCTCTTCAGATCCAGCTCTCTGCTAATGTCCTGGGAAGGCAGTGGAGGATGGCCCAAGTGCTTGGGCCCCTACACCCACATGGGAGACTCAGAGGAAACTCCTGTCTCCTGGCTTCAGATTGGCACAGCTCTGGCCATTGTGACTTTTTGAGTAGTGAGCCAGTGGATGGAAGACCTCTCTCTCTCTGTAAACACTGCCACTCAAATAAATAAATTAATGTAAAAATGCAAAGGGATCACACAAACAAGACTAGTGTCTGCGAATACTAACTGATAGAATAAAAAAGGGAGAGAATGATCCAACATGGGAAGCGGGGTACACAGCAAACTCATAGAATGGCAAATGTCCTAAACAGGACTCTGGCCTCAGAAACAGCCCTTAAGTCACTCAGATCTGGCTGAAGAGTCCATGAGAGTATTTTAGGCATGGAAAGCCAAGACACTCTGGCAAAAAACAAACAAACAAACAAACATACACCTAAATGAAAGATCTCTGTGAGTGAGATCCCAGTAGAAAGAATGGGCCATCAAAGAAGGAGGTACCATTCTCTGAAGGGAGGAGAGAACTTCCACTTTGACTAAGACCTTGTCTAAATAAGATCAAACTCAAGAGGCTTCCATAGCCTTGGAAACTCATGACAAGAGCCTAGGGAGATTTCTGATGCCATAAACAAGAGTGTCAAATTGTTAAGTCAACAACTGGAGTCACTGTGTACTTACTCCTCATGTGGGATCTCTGTCCTTAATGTGTTGTCCAATGTGAATTCATGCTATAACTAGTACTGAAACAGTAGTTTACACTTTATGTTCTGTGTGGGTGCAAACTGATGAAATCTTTACTTAATATATACTAAATTGATCTTCTGTATATAAAGAGAATTGAAAATGAATTGATGTGAATGGAATGGGAGTGGGAGAGGGAGCGGGAGATGGGAGGGGTGCGGGTGGGAGGGAAGTTATTGGGGGGGTGGAGCCATTGTAATCCATAAACTGTACTTTGGAAAATTATATTTACTAATTAAAAGTTTTTTTAAAAAAATGAAAAAAAAATGTGAAAAAATAGAAAAAAATGCTACTGTTGCAATATCGAACAGGGTTTAGGGTAGCAATGGACTCTGACTATTAGAGTTTGCCCATCAGTAGAGTTTGCCCATCAGCCAAGAAACACTGAAGTTGGAAATCTGCACACCAAAATCTTCCAAGACACAAGCCTAATAGCCATCCCTTACCCCTTCTTCTCTATTTCCTGTCTATTTGGCCTCCCAGTACCATGAATTCAATGTGCAAACATCTTTCCACCATGTGCATAATAATGGTCCTCACCACTATTACTTTAGTTCATGCACTAGTCAGCTCTAATTTGTACTGAAATAATGCTCTCCTATTGACCTCTGAGCCCTCCTACACGTCCCACCCCAAAACAAATCTGATCATTTCAGTGTATTCCTTAAAATACTTTAATAATTCTTCTTTGCTTATTGTTTGATGCGCACCAACTTTCTCCAACACCTGTTTTACCAGCCTTATGATTTACTACAGTCTTTGTAGATCTCAGAACATGCCAAGCTCTCAAGTCTTCAAGTTTTTGCATATGTATTCTGGGTTCAGCCGAATTGGAGCTTCAACCATATAGATCCCATTTCAAGACAATATGATATTTGATTATAAATTCATACTTAAATAGCAGTCCCAAGATATTATAGTACCAGCTCTGACTCCGTTTATCCTTTCTTCTTATTTCATATTATTTACAATTCTAACAACACTGAATTGTGTTCCTTTCCCCTAAAGGTAAGAGAAGTTTCCTCCATCCAGATCAACTCCAAACCTCCAGCTAGGGGTGGCTGAGATCATCCAACATGAAGAGCAGGGCACAGAGAACTTGCCTGAAATGAGTAACTAGATCCCTCTAGATATATGTGCAAACTTCAAAAGGTTCATGGAAATTGGAATTAAAACATAATTTTATTTTGCTGGCACTGAATTTTGAAATCCATACTTACATGAAATCTTCATAAAGTACATGACAAAATATATATTATGAATAACTATGCATGCATTTCAAAATGTCTTAACACCAAACAAACTTATCTTTGAATTCCATCTCTCCAGAAACTTTTTGAAGTTCTCTTGTAACTGCACAATTTTTCTGAAGAAAATGGGGGGAACTCCCCAATATCTTTTAATACTTTACTCAAAACAAAATCGAGCTCACAGCATCTTCCAATCCTTGTGTTTTTTCACTCTCCTGGGGTGTTGGGGACAGAATTTTCCATAACCTATTAATAAACAGCTATAAAAAGGGAAGCCAACCTGTTTCCCAAAAAAGGTGGGGGCTGGGGGAGGAGGGATTTTCAAGCAAGGACAAGTAAGACTGAATAATTTTTTCCTACATTAGCATGATCTAAAGTGATCTAGAGTCCATCTATTTCCCAGAAGAACCCAGCATCATCATTCTAGCTTTTTCAAAGGGAAGCATCAACTTTAAGAATTAGCATTAATGTGTGTGTGTGTGTGTGTGATAAATGTATTGTGACTACTAAGGGAAAAAAGCCTATGAGAGATAACATTAAAGTGTTTGCATATGAAATTATGTATGTCTCAGATTTGCTTTAAAACAATCCAATTGGAAGATGGGGTAAACAAGTAAACCAAGATTAGCAATGAGTGATTCTTTTGAAGTTGAGTGATACTACCTATGGGGTCATTATACCACTCTCCCTACTTATGTACATGTTTTGACCATTCCATAATAAAACTATTTCTAAGAAAGAAAGAATCTTTGAACTTATTCATCCCATATGTTCCTATGAAATGGGAAAACCACTGGAAGATATGCTGAGAGGGCGCCAGGTCTCCTTTGGGGGCGTGTCTGAGGGGTTCACTGTAAAGTCACGTGCTTTCTCTGCTTGGAATTGTCTCCTCACCCATCCACTTGACCCCCATTCCTGAGTACCAATGTGTTTGTCAATGCTCAGCCTAGGCCTATCTCATTTTGGAAAGACTGTCAGAATGTTTTCCTCTGTCAAGTCAGGGTGAAGAGTCCCTCTTTTTGCTCACCTGGAACCTCATGCTTGCTTTTCTCTGAGCTCTCCTCACATTGAATAGTATATGTTTGCTTATTTTCTGTTTCCTCCACCAGAATCCACAACAGAATCAAGGTTTTTGGAGAAAACCCTTCTTATTCATCTTAAGAAAAGAATCCTAAACCATATCTTTGAATTTTTCTTTAGACCATTACTTTTTTCCGTCAATTCTCTGGATTTGATACCTGAACTGATGACCTTTCATAGTTTGCAAATTTTCATGTGAAGATGACAGGAATGCAAAAGTTTTACTTCAGATTCAGAAAATCCTTCATACTTTATCTTTCCTCTAAATTATGTTTAAAATTGAACTGTTTATTTTTCCATTTCTATTTGCATTATAATACATAGTGAGATGAAGCCAGATGGCATTTTCAAAGGTCTGCTTAAAATCTCCATAATTTGATCATTGGATTCATCGGATATATTTTCCATTTTCCACATTACTTCAAGAGTTGTGCTGAAATTCCTTCTCTCTGAGTCTGTTTTCTTCCAGCTTCCACTAACATTTTCCTTACTCCTTCTTTAATCCCTTGCCAATAGCCTACTTGAAGTTAACAATTGCTAGCATGACCTTCATGTCCTTTAAGACCTTATTAACAATCTCCTCAGGTTTACCTACCATCTTGTCCATTTGTTTCTAGTTATTTGTAAATGGCAGCATCCCACTTCCAAGTAATAAAACTGTTGCTGTTATCTATCGCTCCCTAACATGTCATCCCAAAACTGGTGGCTTAAAATAACTGGAGTTGTTGGTATTGGTACTGGCTAAGGCACTACAGACAGGAAACATCAAAATGTACCCAGAATGTATGCTAATCCAAGTCAAGATAAAAAAAATGTTGCCTTTTCTAAGAAAAGAGTGTTCTGACGTAATCAACTTGTCACCATGTATGGATGGTTGGTCTCCTAGAATGATGATGTCATACTAAGGGTTTGGC
This sequence comes from Oryctolagus cuniculus, assembly GCF_051225735.1. NCBI lineage: Eukaryota > Metazoa > Chordata > Mammalia > Lagomorpha > Leporidae > Oryctolagus > Oryctolagus cuniculus. Next base: position 36,614,511 of record NC_142868.1, on the reverse strand, counting down.
AGTGATGACAAGTTGAACATTCAGTAATAGAAGTAGTTTATTAGCTTAGGGAGAGGGAATCTATTCAAGTAGACCCACGCATAGATAATATCTCTGCAACCATGGATGTTTCTTTCATGTACCCATGTGTAAGCACTGCAATAGTTAAGTTAAGCTACTGGGAAATAGATGGACTCTAGCATCTCCTTGCCAATCCATCCTGTTATCCTGTTCAGTTATTCAATGTTACAGAGGTATTTTATTTTATTAATATTCTCTGGAGAGCAATAACATGAAGTACAAATATCCTCACACTATTTACCCACCAACATAGATCATCTCTATGCCTCCTTCCATACTTCCCTCTTACCCTCTAATGTTCCTTCTTTCATTTCTCTAAGCAAACACCTTAGCTGTTTCTAGCCTATTTTCTGGCACTCACCCTTCTAGTCATCCCTGCTCTGAAGGAGACCATGATGACATTTTGGGTTTCTAGCTTCAGTATCAATTCATATCACGTTATCTGTAGTTTCTGTATTTAACTCCAAAGGGAGCACACAAAAGATTGAAATATTCTCTTTTCCCTAGTCTTTGTTTATCCAAGTAAAAGATGGCAAATTCCTTTGAGAAAGACCTGGGAGAATTTTAATTATACGCACTTGCTATGCTGTTGAAAATCCTTTCATAATAGAATTCTACCTCTTCAGCCATTGACAGGGAGTGTTTCTCTAGAGCTAAAGGAACAATTAGGTCTAGTATTTGGGTAAGAAATCATTACTTTCCACTGGAGCCTTCTGCACATCCATCCATTCCTGATCTCTTTTCTTTAAGAAATAATTTTGGTGTTGTTGCCCATATATTTCCCCCTTTGGGAAATGTTGTTTTATTTATCATTTTATTGATTTGTGTGTTTTCTTCTTTCCATCAGTTTTGTTAAAGTATAACTGAAAAATAAAAGTGTGTATATTTATAATTAACAATATGATGTTTTGATATATTCATATATCATGAAACGATCAAATAAATGTGTTAACATACTCATCATCTCTTGTAAGTAACTTTTTTTCTGGTGACAACATTTAAGAGCTCTCTCAGCAATTTTCATGCATAAATTATGATCATAGATCTGCAGAATTTAATCATATCTAACTGAAACATTATGTAACAGCAGTGCAACTTCATAAGCTACTCTTACATTGAGGAACTTCAGTACAGATTAATGACAAACAGCAAACACCTTCACAGTAAGGTTGAGAATTAGTGCTATTCTCTTTTCAGCCAATGGATTTTTTTTTTCTGTTTTGAAAAGTTAAATTTATGGTGTCATTTTTTTTCAGATTGAATACATGTGGTTTATTTGGAGAATTCAGTCAGTAATAACACATACAAGATGGCTTCAAAAATTCATGGCAATGTTTTTACAAAAAATAAAGAAGAAAAAAGAAAGGAATGAGGAGGGGGATTGAGAGAAGGAAAGGGGGGTAAGTATAGTTATCTTCTTTGAATTATATCTATGAAATCTGTTAAAATTTCTCAAAAAGAATGTCTAAAAGTTCATGGAAATGGAATTAAAAGATAATGTAAATTTTTCATAAACCCTTCTTGTTCTCATGTTAATGTGATATTAATACAAGGGGAATAGATTCAAGATAGTTTATAAACACAATTCTTTTTTTTTTTTTTTTTTGGACAGGTAGAGTTAGTGAGAGAGAGACAGAGAGAAAGGTCTTCCTTCCATTGGTTCACCCCCAAAATGGCCTATAAACTGGAAATTAATATTATATTAGATACATAGTTTGTAAATATTTTCTCCCAATCTGTTGGGAGCCTCTTCACTTTTTTGATTGTTTCCTTTGCTGTGCAGGTGTTTCTTGGCTTTCTGTAATCTCATTTATCCATTTTTGCCTTTATTGTTTTGTGATTCTGAAGTCATATGCAAGCTTTTGCCTAACCCAATCCTTGTGGTGCTTCCCCTAGGTCTAGTAATTTGAAGGCTTCAGGTAATAGGTTTAGATCCTTGCTCCATTATTAATTGTTTCTTTGTACAGTGTGTAAGGTAGGGATTTCATTTCAAACTTCCACATGTGGAAATCCACTTTTACCAACACTATTATTTGATGAGGCTGTTCTTTCTCAAAGGAATAATTTTGGGCTCATTTGTCAGAGGTTGGTTGGCTGTAGATACACAGATTATTTCTGGGGTTTCTATTCCATTTAATTGTTCTATATGTCTAATTTTTTTTGCCAGCACCAGGCTTTTTTAAAAAAATTATAACAGTCTTCTAGTATGTCTTAAAGACTAGAGTTATGATATCTCTGCTTTTGCTTTTATTGTTTAAGATTGATTTGGCAATTTGGGGTCTTTTTTATTTCCATATGAATTTTAGGATTTTTTTTCTAGGTCTGTGAAGAATTTTGTTAGTATTTTGATTGGGATCACATTGGGTCTGCAAATTTCTGTGAGTAGTATGGACATTTTGATGATATTAATTCTTCCAATCCATGAACATGGAAGATTGTTCCTTTATATATTTTTGGCTTGTTCTCTTTCCTTCATTAATGTTTTATAATTTTTATTGTAGATATCTTTCACATACTCAAATTTATTCCAAAGTATTTAAAAATTTGTGTAGTGTCACTTCTCTATAGATAACTTAGGCATGGCAAATTTGGACAATATTTTCCATATACTTCAATATTGAGACTCTAGCTTTTCTCTCCAGATTCATCGTCTGCATTTCCTACTTTATACTTTGTACTTGGCAATGCTCCCAAAACAAGTCATTCTGTTTCACACCATTGGTATTTTTAGCATCACTGTAACTTCTTAGGATATGGTTCCAGTGTCCTTTTCTATTCCATAACTTCCTGTGCTCATTCAAAACATAATACTCAGACTACCTCCAAAGCACAACCTTCCTGAGTTCTCCAACCATATCATGCCCTTCTCCTGAGACACCCCTAGAACCCCAAGTATATTGTATTGTGCCTCTTAAATTATTGTCATGAACTGGCCTGCTGAGGGGCAAGCATTTGTCCTAGCAGTTATGATGCTGCCTAGGATATCTGTATTCAATACTGGAGTGTCTAGGTTTGAGTTACAGCCCTACTTCTTCTAATGAACACCATGGAGGCAGCAGGTAGTGGTTCACAGAGTTGGGTCCCTGTCACACACATGGGAGACTGAGCTCCGATCTCCTGAATTCTGTCAGACCCAGACCTGTTGTGAGCATATGGAGTGATCCATCACATAAAATTCTCCCCCTCCCCCTCCCCCTCTCCTGTCGATCCCCCATTCACGGAGGAACGACACTAAACCCTGCGCTGTTCTTTTGTCTGCTCGGCTCTTCCCAGGTTAGCTGCCGGTCCCTCACTCGCAGAGGAACGATGCCGTCCCGGGTTAGCTGCCGGCCCCTCCACGGAGGCGGCATCCCCCGCTGCTTTCCCCGCTTCCACGGAGGAGCGGCACACCGCCGGCCGGCTCTCTCGGGGGCTGCTCGGGGGCTGCTCAGATGTTCCTTCAGATGTTCCTGGTGCATGTTGTCTCTCTCCTCCTTTATAGTCCTCTTCCACCAATCCTAACTCTGCTACCCACATTCCGAGCACGCTGCTCTCCTCCAATCAGGAGCAGGATCAGCTCCTGCAGCTTATCAAACTGATGAGGCAGCTGCGAAGAGGTTGTTTGCTCCCTCTCAGCGCCATATTGTGGGAGAGCAGATGCATAGAATAAGTCTTAATTCCAGTAACTTAGTCTAGTCTCAATTGCTCCCCACACTCTTCCCTCCTTCAATCCCTCCCTCCCTCTCAAATAAATAATTTTTTAAAAAATATTGTGTTTAGGGCGGCATAGTAGGCTAAGCCTCTGCCTGTGGCACTGGTATCCCATATGGGCAGCAGTTCTTGTCCCAGCTGCTCATCTTCCAATCCAGCTAATGGCCTGGAAAAGCAGTGAGAGATGGCCCAAGTGCTTGGGTCCCTGCACCCACATGGGAGTCCCAGAAGAAGCTCCTGGCTCCTGGCTTTGTATTGGCTCAGCCATTTCGAAGTGAATCAGTGGATGGAAGATCTTTGTCTCTCCCTTTCTCTGTAACTCTACCTCTCAAATAAATAAATATAATCTTTTATAAAAATGGTGCGTTTGTCTGTCCATCCACAGGTTCCTTGCAAGCACAAACCATGCCCAATATATGTTTGCTCATCCAGCTCATACCTCAGTGCTGGTCACAAAGCATGCAGTAAGTAAATATCAAACAGAACTCAACTAATATAACTTCTTAGAACACAAATTTGAGTTTATATCATTTTAATCACCATCAGAATGAAACCTTCACATAAACAAAATAGCCAACTCCTACAGAAGAAACTTGAGAAACTGAAAAGACTACGGCAGACTTCTACTATTAAAGTCACTTGTTATCCTCCTTTAGTTAAAATTGTAAAAAATCTATTACTGTATTGTACATGGACCACATTAACAGTGATTAACCCCAGTTTTTGTAATGTTATAATATGCTACTTTGTAAAGTGTTTAAGTGTGTAGGGGTGGTTTTTTGCTTATTTTTTCATGAATTTTTATGGTTTGAATGTGTCCCCTCTAAAATTAAGGAATTGCAAATCAGTGGCCAATGTGACCTTCTGATGAGGTGGGGGCCTCTAAGAGTTGATTTGGTCATGAAGGCTCCTTTAATGTGATGTCCCTGAGACTCGTATAAGGAGCACTTACTTATCTTGTCCTTCTGTTTTCTAACATGTGAGGACACAGCATTCCTCCTCTGCAGAGGCTTCAGCTCTCATCAGACACCCAAACCTGAGAGGACCAGGATCTTAGGTATCCAATCTCTTGAACTGTGAAAAATATCCTTTTATCCTTTATAAGTTAGCGAGTCTCAGGTATTTTGTAATAGGAACACAAACCACAACCTGTATATATTTTGTGGCATGACATTTTTTGGAAAATAAAGCATGAGTAGAAAACTTGATGATCATATCAAAGTGCATGAGTTAGTTGAGGTTAGGGTGGAGCGGGAAAGACACCTGCGCTAGTTCCTCAGAACACCCATTGCTCCTTGCGGCTCATTATCATGGCCTCAAAGAACCCAGCTTGGTGATGTGGGGACTTTCTAGCTTCACCTCACCTCACTACATGATCTGTTTTTTTTTGTTTGTTTGTTTGTTTGCTTGTTTTTTTTTGCTTTCAAACTTTTATTTAATGAATATAAATTTCCAAAGTACAGCTTATGGATTACAATGGCTTCCCCCCCCCATAACGTCCCTCGCACCCGCAACCCTCCCCTTTCCCACTCCCTCTCCCCTTCCATTCACATCAAGATTCATTTTCGTTTCTCTTTATATACAGAAGATCAGTTTAGCATACATTAAGTAAAGATTTCAACAGTTTGCTCCAAAAAAGAAACATAAAGTGAAAAATACTGTTTGAGTACTAGTTATAGCATTAAATCTCAATGTACAGCACACTAAGGACAAAGATCCTACATGAGGAGTAAGTGCATACATCCATTTTCTTTTTTCTGAATTGAGCAGGTGTATTCTGATCCTGCCAACTTCACATGCTTTCAGAAGTATCGAGTTTCTGTGGTTTCTAGGATTCTGAGGTTACTAGAGTCTGGAAGAGCTTCCGTAAATGATAATTAGCTACCTTATGTGCCTCATTATCCTCATTACTCTTTAAAACACTTTGTGCAAACAGTGCTGATAGCAATGTTGCTCGATTTTAAGTGTGAACATGAAGCACCTGGGGATCTTGTTAACCTGTATATTCAGGCACAGTAAGTGTGGAGAAGGGTCTGACAGTATTTCTGATAAGCTCCCTGGTGGTATCAATGCTGTTGGTCCACAGAGTGCACTTTGAATAGTACTAAAGAATGCCAAAAAATGGATACAATATGGTCTATAATTCTCATGGAGTCCACAGTCTCACAGGGGGCACAGCCTTAAGAATTTGCAGGGAAGGCAGCAAAGAGGAAGCCCAAAGGAAATGCTGGACACGTGGGAAGCCTGGAGGTCTTAACAGAAATTAAATAACATGGGCAAAGTTTTTCAAAAATCACACTCCATATTCTTTAAGAAAGAAACAAAAACCAGGATAAATCAGTCAATAATTCCCTAAAGAAATAAAATATGTTCTCTCAGCTTTCTGATCCCTTTCTTGCTTGTTTTCATAACACAGTTGGAGAATGCCAACTGTTTACTACAAGAATACATCAGCTTTCTTGTTCTAGAGGGAACCCAAAAGAGACAGACCACAGTGCTAGCAAGCTTACTGTTGGTTTCTGAAAGCAGCTTCATAGACATCACGGCAGAGATGTCACCTTGCAGAGATAGGAAAACCATCAGCTCCCAAAACCATGCTTGCTCTCAAACAGCCTGGCCCACCCCTAAGTGTAGGTGTCTAGGTGTCAAGCTGAAAGGGAAAACACATGCAGGCCTACCCACACAGACAAGACTGAATTGCTTTGGAAAATTCCATGGTGTGTGATGGTTGCTTTTCTGTACTCTCACAATTTGTTAACAGGCTAACAGTATCAATCTGCACTTTCAAACACAGCTTTACAAATCTGAGTATCTTCAAAACCAGAAAATCACAGAATTGCACTGCAACATTACTGTGTATGTTTCATCAGCTTCTAGGATATATGCACAAACGTCAGACTAACCTGCAGTCAAGCAGTGAGCAAATGATCCTGTTGCTGGAGGAGTTTTCTCTCAATTTCATCTAGATCTGACTATTTCTCGGAAAGATAATTCTGTCTCAGCACTGCTCTTTGTCCTTTTTCCTGAGATTAATGATATGCAGCAACAGACAAAATGCCATAGAAAGACGTACATAGGATTCAAAACAACACTTTGGGCAACTCTTCCTAAGTTCAAGTTTTCCATTCTTAAAGCAAGAGTAACGAAATCTATTATAGTTATCTAACAAAACAAGATATTGTGAGGATTCAACAAAGTAAATGTATGTAAAAGAACTATAGAAACTATAAAAATAATATTGATGATAGCCAATATTTATTGAATCACTGTTATGTACCTGGGATTTTCTATACATTATCTTATTTAACACTCATAGTAATCTAAGAAAATGAGAATTATTATTATCATCACCTTATAACAAGGAAACTGAGCCTTGGAAAGCTTAAGCAACTGTCAATGGCCTCATTGGTAATGAACATAATGTGTATTTGTTATTTATTGGTCCCCAGTATGCATTGTCCCTTTCTTGTAGTATTCCAATTCCCCCTTTGGGAAAACATATCTCATTCAATAATAATAGTCTTACTAAGTGGTAAAATAATCACTTATATCCTAAAAGTTGAAGGGCCAGCTCTTTTTTTCCAGTAGACTGGTACTGGGAAAGCATTTAGACAAACGCTCTTTTCTTGGACTTTGGCTCTTACAGAATTTGCACAACACTTCTTAAAAAGGTGATGATACCCCATTCATTAAGAAGCAGCACCTTCATCTGACGGCTTCTGTATCAAAAGCTTTCCTTTGTTCTTGTTTCTTTTCACTTTTCAAAACTATTGGTATCTGTGGCCCGGGAAGGCAGTGGAGGATGGCCCAAGTGCTTGGGCCCTGCACCCGCATGGGAGACCAGGAGGAGGCACCTGGCTCCTGGCTTCAGATCAGTGTGGTGCGCCAGCCGCAGCATGCCGGCCACAGAGGCCATTGTGGGGTGAACCAACAGCAAAAGGAAGACCTTTCTCTCTGTCTCTCTCTCTCTCACTGTCCACTCTGCCTGTCAAAAAAAAAAAAAAAAAAAAAAAAACTATTGGTATCTATCAATTTCAAGATATGGCTCTCCAACTTTCAAATTTGTTATACCTTGGCATCTGATATCAAATTTCCTTTTTGTTTAAGTTAGCCAATATTTATTTTTTGTAATGAAAGAACATTGACTTATGTACCAAGACATGGAAGTACAAAATTCAAAGCCCATTCACCAATCCAATAAATTGTATTGTCATACAAGTGGTTGTAAGTGTTCAGTATCAAAATGTAGAGTTTCTCATCTCCAGCTTACAGTTGTACTAACCCAAGATCACCTATTAGTTCATATAACTTCTACCTTCAAAAAATAAAAATGGAAATTATTTCTCAAGTGATAATTTAAAAATTCTTTTAAGATTTAAGGTAGGCCGGTGCCATGACTCAAATGGCTAATCTTCCGCCTGTGGCACCAGCACTCCGGGTTCTAGTCCCAGTTGGGGCATGGGGTGCTAGTCCCGGTTGTTCCTCTTCCAGTCCAGCTCTCTGCTATGGCCCAGGAAGGCAGTGGAGGATGGCCCAAGTGCTTGGGCCCCTGCACACACATGGGAGACCAGGAGGAAGCACCCAGCTCCTGGCTTTGAATCGGCAAAGTGCTGGCCGTGGCAACCATTAGGAGAGTGAACCAACAGAAGGAAGAACTTTCTGTCTCTCTCTCACTGTCTATAACTCTCTCTGTGTCTCCCTCTCTCACTGTCTAACTCTGCCTGTTGAAAATTTAAAAAAAAAGATTTAAGGTAAAATATGACCCGGCCATCCCACTCTTCAGAATTTACCCGAGGGAAATTGAATTGGCAAATAAAAGAGCTATCTGCACCTCAATGTTTATTGCAGCTCAGTTCACAATAGCTAAGACATTGGATCAACCTAAATGCCCATCAACAGAAGACTGGATAAAGAAATTATGGGATATGTACTCTATGGAATACTATACAGCAGTAAAGAAAAAATGAAATCTGGTCATTTGCAACAAAATGGAGGAATCTGGAAAACATTATGCTAAGTGAAATAAGCCAATCCCCAAGAGACAAATATCATATGTTCTCCCTGATCAGTCTCACCTAAGTGAGCACCTAATAGGAACCTTGTAGAATTGAAACTGACACTATGAGAAGCAATGACTTGATCAGCCCTCATCTTGACTGTCGAGGAACAGCTTACTATTTTATATTTTTACTATTTTTTTCTCGTTAATACCATTGGTTGAAGTCTTTACTAAACACAGAAATATTCCTAGGTGTTTAAATCTAATTGGAAATTGATCCCTGTTAAAAATAAGAGTGGAAATAGAGAGGGGGGAGAGGTACAGTTCAGCATATGTTCCTTTGAACTTACCCATAAGGGTAAAGCTAAAACTTGCCATGGGACTCCAAATCCCATTAAGTTGGCAGATACCAATGCCATCTTACTACTTAAAGTGATCAGTTTAAGTTTATAACTGATCATAAATATAGGATTAAGTGTCAAAGGGATCACATAAATAAGACCAAGTGTCTGCTAATAATAATTATAGATAGAATTAAAAAGGAGAGAATGATCCAACATGAGAAGCAGGCCACACAGCAGACTCATAGAATGACAAATGCACTAAATAGCACTCTAGCCTCAGAATCAGCCCTTAAGGCATTCAGTTCTGGATAAAAAGCCCATGAGAGCATTTCAGGCATTGAAATCCAAGACAATGTGCAAAAAATGGCCTACATGAAAGATCTTAGTGAGTGAAATCCCAGTGGAAAAAGGGGCCATCAAAGAAGAAGGTGCCTTTCTCTGAAGGGAGGAGAGAACTTCCACTTTTCTTATGGCCCTGTCTAAATAATGTCAGTTAATGTCAGTTTGTGGACTCAAGAGGCTCCCATAGCCTTGATAATTCATGAGAAGAGCCAGAGGTGATCACTGACATCATAAAAAGAGTGTCAATTGTTAAATCAACAATGGGAGTCACTGTGCACTTGCTCCCCATGTACAACCTCTGTCCTTAATGTGCTGTGCTGTGCTGTACTGTGTGAATTAATGGTAAAACTAATCTTCAGACAGTATTTTATACTTTGTGTGTCTGAGTGGGTGCAAATTGTTGAAATCTTTACTTAGTATATACTAAGCAGATCTTTTGTATATAAAGATAATTAAAAATGAATCTTAATGAATAATGGGATGGGAGAAGGAGTAGGAGATGGGAATGGTTGCAGGTGGGAGGGCAGGTATGGGGGAATAACCACTATAATGCAAAAGTTGTATTTATGAAATTTATATTTATTAAATAAAAGCTTTCTGTAAAAAATATTTAAGGTAAAATCATAAAGTTAGTTGGGAAACTGAACTGTAGAAATGACAGGAACCTGTGAGTTCATTTTCAACTAACTTTGCATAAATAAAAAATCATAATAATTCAATGAATATATCATCTGGCAGATTTAGACATTCTACTTTCCTTTAGTATAAGAAGAAACAGCAACACTGCCTAGATGCAAATCCCACCAAATACAAACTGAAAACAAAGAACACAGATAAAACTTATCTTGCTCAGCTTTATTTCAAATTAAATAAATATTCATGCTCTGCAAAGTAGGCACAGAAGTTCAGTGACTCCTAGAGTACCCTAAATTATCATCATAAACATCAAACAATGGGTGCTTTCTAACAGGAAAAACTGCAAGAACAGTTTAATTTTCTCTTTATTTATACACACACACACACACACACACACACACATATGGGAACTTAATGCTAAAGTCTTCACATGGGTCCAGATGTGGTTTCATAACAAGTCAGAAGAACTTCAGCTTTCCAAGAAAGTCAAGTTCTGCTCAGTGGCTGTAGTTATATTCCAAGGCAGCCTGGTTGCACAGCTGATAGATAACCCAATGCATACCAGAAAGTTGACTGGATAGTTACATTGTGAAGATTTGTGCCCAGTCCACCAGGATATTTGCAGCCACCAGGCTAAGGGCAATAGAAATTAATGTTGCCAACAATGGCAAGTCTTGACCATAAGGTAAAATACAAACAAGGAATTTATATTGAAATAACAGATGTAAAAGGGTCACCCAGGCCTATTAATATCAGAAATAGTGGGGCATAGCTTTTATTGGGTATTTATATATGTAGGGATAATGGAGAGGGTAGCATTAGCCATAAACAAATATACCCTAAAGCAAGGTAGTGTTCTCTTCCTTGTGTGGGTAATGCACCTTGACCACTGGGGAAAAGGTGGCTGTCTCCCTTAGTGCTGCATCCAACTCACATTCTATTTCTGCTCCCTTCAGCAATAGCAAAGCTAACCAGGTATTGTTGGCTTTTCATATTTTCCATGGCCACTGACAGTTAGCATGCTCCCCTTGCTCAAGGGCCACAAAAACAGGAAACAACATACTGTTTTGTCTTCAAAAGCCTGATTTCAATATCAGTGTTTTATACCTACATTTGAGTGGGCCCTGCTGAGTAATACAGCAAAGCCTCCAGGACCCAGTATTCTGCCCAAGGCCATTTATTCCACAACTGTAACAAAGTCTACAGTCTCTTGGTCCATCCCACAGGAAGCTGGAGTCAGTTTCCTTTTTCAGGCCTTGCTTCAATAGACCATCATAATGTTCAGTAATTCTGGTTGCTTGTGGGTGGTATGGTGCATGTAGCTTCCAGTCAATACCTCATATCTTGGCTCAATCCTGTATTACAAAGTTTGTAAATGAGTTCCACAGTCTCTCAAAGAACACAGACAAAATTTATCTTGCAAGCAGACTGAAAGTGAAAGGATGGAAAAAGATATTCCATGCTAACATAAACCAACAAAGAGCTTATGTAGCCATCCTAATATCAAACAAAATGGACTTTAACATGAAAATTGTTGAAATAGAAAAATGGCACTGTGCAATGATTAAGGGATCAATTCAACAGATAGATGTGACTATAATAAATATATATGCACCTAATTCAGGGCATATGGCTATTTAAAAGAAATGTTGAGTAAAGCCATCACCTGCAGTGCCAGCATCCATATGGGAGCCAGTTCAAGACCTGGCTGCTACACTTCTGATCCAGTTCTTTGCTATGGCTGGGAAAGCAGAAGATGGCCCAAACCCTAGGGCCCCTGCACCCACATGGGAGACCCGGAAGAAGCTCCTGGCTCCTGGCTTTGGATTGGCACAGATCCAGCCATTGCGGCCAACTGGGGAGTGAACCAGTGGATGGAAGACCTCTCTCTCTCTCTCTCTACCTCTCCTCTCTCTGTGTAACTCTGACTCTCAAATAAATAAATAAATCTTTAAAAAAAACTGTTGATGGATCTAAATGGAGACATAGACTCCAATACAATAGTAATGTGGAACTTCAATACCCCACTTTCAGCAATGAACAGATCAAGCAGACAGAAAATCAGCAAGGAAAGAACAGTTGATTGACACTATCAACCAAATCACCTAAAATATCTACAGAAGTTTTCATACAACAGTTGCAGAATATATATTCTTCTCACCAGTGCATAGAACTTTCTCTGAGATAGAACATAGGCCAGGCCACAAAGCAAGTCTCAACAAATTCAAAGGCATCAAAATTATACCATGCATCTTCTCTGACCACAATGGAATGAAGCCGGAGATCAAGAACCTGAGAGCCTCTAGAACATATGCCAACACATGGAGACTGAACAGCACGCTCCTGAAATAACAGTGGGTCATAGAAGTAATCAAAGAAAATTCAAAAAACTGTTGAGGAGCATTTTTTTCATATTATTTGTTGAAATCTTTACTTAGTACAGAGTTAATCTTCTGTTTATAAAGTTAATTGAAAATAGATCTTAGTAAAAAAAAGAAGAATGTGAATAAGAGAGGGGTATGTTCTTAAAGTTATTTTTATGAAATGCATGAAGTCTGTATACCTTAAATAAAAGGTTTCTGGAAAAAAAAGAAAAATATTTCTAAAACAGCCAAAAATAGAACTAATTGGATAAGGCAGAGATTTTAAAAATACATAAGTGTAGCTATGAATTAAAACATTTGGAATATGTTGTTAAAATACATAGAATTGTATAAAGATAATTAATGAGGTAATTTTCCTAAAAATTGTATTAAGAAAGAATGATATAAATTATGTTCAAACATATAATTAAAATGAAAAAAAAAAAAACAAGATAACATCTTGGGTCAAGATTAAAAAAAAAACTCCCTGTTGGTGACACTGAACTATAGACCAACATCCCTGATCAACATAAATGCAAAAATCCTCAACAAAATACTAACTAATTGAATCCAGCAATAAATCAGAAAGATCATTCACGCAGAAAAAGTAGAATTTATCCCTGGCATGCAAGAATGGTACAACATTCACAAATCAATAAATATAATACATCACATTAACAAACTGAAGAACAAAAACCATTTGATTATCTCAATAGATGCAAAGAAAGCATTTGATAAAACATAACATCCTTTCAAGAAGAAAACCTTAAGCAAATTGGGTATAGAAGCAACATTCTTCAAAATAATCAAGGCAATATATTGCAAACCCTTTACCAGCATTTTATTGAATGGGGAAATGCTGGAACCATTCCCACTAAGATCCGGAAGCAGGCAAGGATGCTCACTCTCACCACTGCTTTTAATATAGCCCTTTAAGTTTTAGCCAGAACCATTAGGCAAGAAAAAGAAATCAAAGAATACAAATTGTAAAGCAGGAAGGGAAACTATCCCTATTTGCAGATTACATGATTCTCTATATAGGGGATCCAAAAGACTCCACTGAGAGACAATTGGAACTCATCAAAGAATGTGGTAAACTGGCAGGATATAAAATTATGTACACTTTGGGACATGCTGAATAGAACTTGCCCCAAGTAGTGGAGTTAGAAATGTGCCAGGGGATTCCAATGCAATCCAATCAAGGTGGCATGTACCAATGCAATCTCACTAGTCCAAGGGATCAATTTCAGTTCACAATTGATCACACTGATAGTTCTAAGAGTCAAAGGGATCACACAAACAAGACTAGTGTCTGCTAATACTAACTGATAGAATAAAAAAGGAAGAGAACGATCCAACATGGGAAGTGGGATACACAGCAGACTCATAGAATGGCAGAGGTCCCAAACAGGACTCTGGCCTCAGAATCAGCCCTTAACGCATTCGGATATGGCTGAAGAGTCCATGAGAGTATTTTAGGCATGGAAAGCCAAGACACTCTGGCAAAAAAAAAAAAAAGAGGACCTAAATGAAAGATCTCTGCGAGTGAGATCCCAGTAGAAAGAACAGGCCATCAAAGAAGGAGGTACCTTCCTCTGAAGAGAGGAGAGAACTTCCACTTTGACTATGACATTGTCAAATAAGATTAAAGTCAGCAAAGTCAAGAGGCTTCCATAGCCTTGGAAACTCAGGACTACAGCCTAGGGAGATTACTGATGCCATAAACAAGAGTGTCAAATTGTTAAGTCAACAACAGGAGTCACTGTGTACTTACTCCTCATGTGGGATCTCTGTCCTTAATGTGTTGTCCAATGTGAATTAATGCTATAACTAGTACTGAAACAGTATTTTACACTTTATGCTCTGTGTGGGTGCAAACTGATGAAGTCTTTACTTAGTATATACTAAATTGATCTTCTGTATATAAAGAGAATTGAAAATGAATATTGATGTGAATGGAATGGAGGAGGTAGCAGGAGATGGGAGATTGTTTGGGTGGGAGGGACGTTATGGGGGGGAAGCCATTGTAATCCATAAACTGTACTTTGGAAATTTATGTTTACTAAATAAAAGTTAAAAAAAAAATTAATAGCCAGACAATGTCATGGCCAAGAAAGAACTCCTAAGATCAATCCCATTCAAAATAGCTAAAAGTATTAAATACTTTGGAATAAATTTAACCAAGGATTTCAAAGATTTTTATGATGAAAATTAAAAACATTAAAGAAAGAAGTAAAAGACACAAAAAGTAGAAAAATCTTTCATGTTCATGGATTATAAGAATCAACATTATCAAAATGTCCATACTATTATAGATTCAATGTCATCCCAATCAAAATACCAATGATATCCTTCTCATATCTAGAAAAAATAATGATAAAATTCATATGGAAACATAAAAAACCTCAAATACTTAAAGTAATCATATCTAACAAAAACAAATCCAGAGGTATCATAATACCAGATTCCAAGATACACTACAGGACAGCTATGATCAAAACAGCATGGTACTGGCAAAAAAAAAAAGATGTCTAGACCAATGGAACAGAAAAGAAACTCCAGAAATTAATCCATGCATCCACAACCAACTTATCTTTGACAAAGGAGCTAAAATCAATCCCTGAAGAAATGACAGTGTCTTTAACAAATGGTTCTGGGAAAACTAGATCTCCACATGAAAAAGCATGAAACAAAATCCCTACCTTACACTTTAAAAAAAGTGCACACAAAACGGGTCAAGATCTAAATCTATGACCTGATACCCTCAAGTTTCTACAGAATATTGGGGAAATTCTGTAAGACATTAGCATAGGCAAAGACTTCTTGGAACAGATCCCAGAAGCACAGGTAATCAAAGCCAAAATTGACAAACAGGATTACATCAAGCTGAGAAGCTTCTGCAATGCAAAAGAAACACTCAGCAAAGTGAAGAGGCAATTGACAGAATAGGAAAAAATATTTGCAAACTATGTGACTGATACAGGGTTAATATCCAAAATCTATAAGGAGCTCAAGAAATTCATCAATAACAAAACAATCCAGTTAAGAAATGGACAAAGGACTTGAATAGGCATTTTTCAAGATAGGAAATTCAAATGACCAACAGACACATGAAAAAACGTTCAGGTTCATTAACCATCAGGGAAATGCAAATCAAAACCACAATGAGGTTTTGCCTCACCACAGTTATAATGGCTCTTATACAGAAATCAACAAACCATAAATGCTGGCAAGTATGTGGGGAAAAAGATAGCCTAATCTGCTGTTGGTGAGAATGTAAACTAGTCTAGCCACTATGGTAGATGGTATGGAGATAAAATAGAAATCCGAATATAGACCTACCATATCATCCAGCCATCCCACTCCTGGAAATTTACTTGAGGAAATGAAAGCAGCATATGAAAGAGTTATCTATTCCCCCATCTTTATTACAGCTCAATTCACAATAACTAAGATATGAAATCAATCCAGATATTTGTCAACCAAAGACTGGATAAAGAAATTATGGTATATGTACACCATGGAATACTACACAGCAGTAAAAACATGAAATCCTGTCTTTTTGCAGCAAAATGCATGCAACTGGAAACCATTATATCTAGTGAAATAAGCTAGTTCCGAAAAGATGGATATCATATGTTTTACCTGATTTGGAGTAACTGATAGAGAACCTAAAATGTAATGTAATAGAGTGAAATGGTCATTTTGAGTTTTGATGACCAAGTTTATAACCCTAGTCTCTACTGTTGAGGATCAGTGTTTTTTTTCTTCATACTATTTCTTTAATTCTTTACTTAGTGTAGGGTTGACCTTATAAGTCTAAACTAAACTAAAAATAGATCTTAGTAAAAAATTAAGAGTGGGAATAGGAGAGGGAGGAGGAAGATGGGTTGGATGGTAGGAGGGAGGGAGTGTCAGGTAGGAAGTATCACTATTTTACTAAATCTGTATGTTTGAATTAGAAGAAACGTATATACCTTAAATAAAATAAAATAAATAAAACTTCCTGTTGCTTCATGTAGGCTCCCCACTCGGTCAATGTGGGCATCTGTGCTATCACACAGTGATTTTACTGCCATGTCTTGTATCCAGCCAATAATATTGTAGGAGGTACACTCAGTGATGGGGTGGTACCCATTATGCTTTCAGTAGCCATGAAGACAGCATACACTGTGGCAAACTGACTTTCAGTGAAGGAGTACCACGTCTTTACTCCTTTCACAGTTGGGACCAAAACCCAGTAGTCTGCCTCAGCCTTTCATGCCACTACCAAAAGCCCCAGTCAAACCCTTCCATAGTGACATGAATATCCAGCTCACACTGGCAGGATGGATCAAACACATTGAGGGTCTGGGTGGTTTGCACGTTCTGCTAAGGTGCTCTGAAGGCCTCTTTCTATTGCATGTCCCATTCCCACCTGATGGCCTTCTTTACCAAAGGGTATAAAGTCCTCAGAATTGTGCCAGCTGCAGGATAAATACACTAATATCCTACAAAGTCTGGTAACTTATTTACACTTGTTGGGGCAAAAAAAAGGACTGAACCCCATATATCATTGCTTCGGTGATGATCTTAGTCTTAGCTGACCAAACAACTCCCAAGAATTTGACAGAGTGTTCCAGTCACTGTATTTTGGATTCATTAATCACTCATCCACGTGATTTTAGATGGCTCAGCAAAGTAGCCATAGTTACTTCCAAATTCACAGGCTAAAATTCCATCATCTATGTAATCAAAGATCTGCATGGCTTGAGGCACAGGCCACCGCATCAAGTGTGTTACTACCAAACCATGACACAAGGTGGGGCTATGTAGGCAGGCTTTTGGAAGACCAGTGAAGGTTGACTGTCATTCCTCTCAAGTGAAGGTAAACTAGTTTTGGCTCTCAGGAGATACATCAAAAGAAAAGAAAGCATAAGCCAGATCTAAAACACTCTCAGCACTGCTTTAACTACATGCACTTACAGGCAGAATTTCCCTACTATAATACTAAGGTATGGGAGAATACATACACAGTGTATCACTGGGGTGGTGGATCCCCTATTCCCAAATGCAGGTTTATTGCTTTTACCTGAATAATGTCCTCCTCATCATCTATGGCTACAGGGGGCCATGCAACAATGTACATTCAGCCCCTATTCAACCACTGCCAACACCCTCTAAACATTAGAGGGGACCAGTGAATAGCAAGTTCTACTTCCAGCCTTTGGACCCCACCCATCCCCACTAGTCAAATTTAAATGCCTAATTGTCATCAGTGGCCACTTCACACATCTCTGTGTCCCTCAGGAAATCCTGCAGCCACACTGCTCAAAGCACGGGTGTCTGCCTGGGTGCTTTGCTCAAATTAGGCTTCTTAAGTGGTTGGATTGTTACAGTTGCTGCCAAAATTCCAACAATCTCATTAGTCTGTCCATCAAGCTTTTCCCTGTCTGCTCCTGCTGCCAAGAGCTTGACCCACATCTGGGTTCCAGTGACCTTAATTGGTCCTATCACTTCTCTCTTCTCTCAGGTCAAGGCTTATGCCCCTTCTGTGAGCACACTGTCGCACCCTCTCCCAAATCAGCAACAGTATGAGTACTCACATTGATAGGCTGTCCCACACACAGGTTGAGTATATTCATCAAGGAGCAGATGGAGGAAGCAGGTCCACAACACAAAATCCAAGTTCCCGTGGAGAAAACTTCCTCTTCTGGCCCATGAATCCCAACATTATAAGATGGCAATGTGCGTGCCCAGCTCCTGTAGTACTTGTTGTAACTCAGCATTTATCTGCCACTTATTGACAGCCCTAAATAATTCTCTAGCATTAGGCCACATCAATAAAGCATCAGCCATAAACCAATCCAAAAGAGAGGGAGTCACTACCATGTGATGGGCAGTCTGGAGCCTCTGATACAGGGCTAAGTACACAGTCAGAGATGCTGTTTGTCCATTTCTAGCCCCAAGATCAAAATTACAGCCATCCTTATACCTCATAGCCAAAGCTGTCAAGCTGCAAAAGACTCAGGAGGATTCTGTTTAAAGCTTCCAGATCCACTAGCTCTGCCTCCGTGTACAGGCAGAACACTGAAAGCTCAACAACATGGGCAGTGGGGAGACAGGGTGAGAACTTGCGGCTGTCCCAGAAGAGCCCTTGATTGCTGGTCTTTATCTTCTGAGGGGCCACCAAATGGGCCCTGAATAACATGAGAGGCTCAAGGTTGTCCTCATTACTAGAAGACACACCCACTATAATCAGTGGATCATCTCCAGTGTTGGATGCCACTCAGGGAGTGGCAATCCCTCTTCCAGGGTGTAGAATGTATCTCCCTGCATCCTATGACCCTCTCTGACATCTTCCCAGATGACCTACAGGCCAATCTTCCTTGACTCTGAGACACCACCTGCCATCCATCATTATATTCTGCTGGGAAAGCCATCAGAAGGATCCAGTCCGCAGCTCCAGCCACCATCTGAATATCATTTTTATCTAAAGTTTCCTCCAAGGTCATGTAATGCATTCTCTACACTACTGGGCAAGTCATCCACTCCAGCCCTCTCCTGGGAGGGTGCCCAGGCTGACAAGGCCTCAGTCACCAGGTACCACACACACTTATGATTAGACACCCCTGAATCCCACCCTTCAGCAGTGTGAAAGATTCCATTTTGGTGGGAGTAGAATCTTGATGACAATACCAATTTTAATTCAGAAGTTTAGCTCCTGGGAGTCTAGTCTGGATTTCGACAGGCCAAAGAACAATTTCAGAGCCTTTGGCAGATTCATACCTCTTTCATTTGCAGCAGCAGTGAAAAATACACAGGAATACCTCCATTGCTTGTGGCAGCAGCCTAGAGACAGAAGAGGTCCACTTCTAATCACGCCTTCTCAGCTTCTTACTGAGCCTACAGACAATAGTGGCCAGAAGTCACTGTCAATTCCAGATCTGCTGGTTACCAAGGCCATAGAGGCATTATATGAGGGAGAGGCATGGGAACCCGATAAGCCTAACTTTCCTAATAGCAGTGCTGGCTGTTGTCCCTGCTGTTAATCATTAGCCTTCTTCAATTACAGCATGAACAAGATTCATTTTTCTTAGTAAATTTATGTGGATGGTCTATCACTGTTGGCTTCATCTTCAACATTATCTTATCCCTTCTTAAAACAAATTATCCACTTGTAATTGATGTTTTCTATGGGGAATTGTAGGTAAAAAAATTTTGCAAAGCATCAATCAATGGCTTACCAAAAGCATCAAATTTTTTTGTAAAACATTAATTCGATGTTTGTTCTTGCTTCAATTTTACAAAATTCATGTTTTCTGATAGAGCTCATTTCAAACTGATGTTATCCTAATTAGTACCTCAAATTAGTTTCTGTTCAGATGTGTTATGTTTATAAAAGTTTATTTTGGTGCAAAATTCAATTCATTAATTTTTCTTTTTTATTGAGCTTTGTTTTTAACTTTTATTTAATGAATATAAATTTCCAAAGTACAGCTTATGGATTACAATGGCTTCCCCCCCCATAACGTCCCTCCCACCCACAACCCTCTCCTTTCCCACTCCCTCTCCCCTTCCATTCACATCAAGATTCATTTTCGTTTCTCTTTATATACAGAAGGACAGTTTAGCACACATTAAGTAAAGATTTCAACAGTTTGCTCCCACACAGAAACATAAAGTGAAAAATACTGTTTGAGTACTAGTTATAGCATTAAATCTCAATGTACAGCACATTAAGGACAGAGATCCTACATGAGGAGTAAGTGCACAGTGACTCCTGTTGTTGACTTCACAAATTGACACTCTTGTTTATGGCCTCAGTAATCACCCTAGGCTCTTGTCATGAGCTGCCAAGGCTATGGAAGCCCCCTGAGTTCACTGACTCTGATCATTTTTAGACAATGCCATGGTCAAAGTGGAAGTTCTTTCCTCCCTTCAGAGAAAGATACCTCCTTCTTTGATGACCCGTTCTTTCCACTGGGATCTCACTCGTGGAGATCTTTCATTTAGGTTTTTTTTTTTTTTTTTTTTTTTTTTCCAGAGTGCCTTGGCTTTCCATGCCTGAAATTCTCTCATGGGCTTTTCAGCCAGATCCGCATGCCTTAAGGGCTGATTCTGAGGCCAGAGTGCTGTTTAGGACATCTGCCATTCTATGGGTCTGCTGTGTATCTCACTTCCCATGTTGGATCATTCTCTCCCTTTTTGATTCTATCAGCTAGTATTTGCAGACACTATTCTTGTTTATGTGATCCCTTTGGTTCTTAGTCCTATCATTATGATCAATTGTGAACAGAAATTGATCACTGGGACTAGTGAGATGGCATTGGTACATGCCACCTCGATGGGATTGAATTGGAATCCCCTGGTATGTTTCTAACTCTACCGTTTGAGGTAAGTCAGCTTGAGCATGTCCCAAATTGCACATCTCTTCCCTCTCTTATTTCCACTCTTAGATTTAACAGCGATCACTTTTCAGTTAAGTTTCAGCACTTAAGAAGAATTGTGTATTGATTACAGTATTCAACCAAAAGTATTAAGTAGAACAAACAAAAAAAAAAAACTAACAGGGATAACATATCAAGTTGCTCATCAACAGTCAGGGTGAGGGCTGATCAAGTCACCGTTTCTCATAGTGTTCATTTCACTTTAACAGGTTTCCTTTTTGGTGCTCAGTTAGTTGTCACCTATCAAGAAGAACAAGTGGTGTTTGTCCCTTTGGGATTGGTTTATTTCACTCAGCATAATGTTTTCCAAATTCCTAACAGGCATCACATTTCAGTTAAAATTTAAACACCTAAGAATAATTGTGTGTCAATTACAGAGTTCAACCAATGGTACTAGAACAAAAAAAATACTAAAATGGATAAAGTAGTACATTGTACATCAACCGTCAGGACAAGAGCTGATCAAGTCACTGTTTCTCATAGTAATTTTTCATAATATGCATTTTTCATGAAGTTTTTGAAGAGCCTATATTCACTGAGCTGCTTGGAAAATGAACTGAAATTTCTTATTTGTGCTAGCTGAGAAAGAGAAGGAGCAAACAGGTCTGGAAACTTAGCTTCACAGCTTTCTAAAGATTGGGTTGTAATAATGGGCACCTGTCCCATATGTAAGGAGTAGAAGGAAGCCATAGCAATGCGTGGAGCTTGCTTGGAGCAGTTACCATTCACTCCAAGATACAGCCAGTTTTTCATGAAAGACAAAATGAAATACAAATGCATCACTTTGAAATGTGTATTTAGGAGAAGCTGGCTCTGTGGTATAGCAGGTAAAGCCGAGGTCTGCAGTGCTGGTATCCCATATGGGTGCCGGTTTGAGTCCCGGCTGCTCCACTTCCAATCCAGCTCTCTGCTGTGTCCTGGAAAGCAGTAGAAGATGGCCCAAGTCCTTGGGCCCCTGCACCCTCTTGGGAGACCTCGAAGAAGCTCCTGGCTCCTGGCTTTAGAAGGGCACAGCTCTAGCCATTGTGGCCATCTGGAGAGTAAACCAGCAGATGGTCTCTCTCTCTCTCTCTCTCCCTCTCCCTCTCCCTCTCCCTCTGTCTTTCCAATAAATAAATAAATCTCTAAAAAAGGGAAAAATGTGTATTTAGGAGCAAATAACATTTTCAAAATCCTCTGCCATAATCTAACAAAGCAACAAATTTTTTAAAGAGCATTATCCCTACTCTAGAGCAGAACAAGTCCTTCATTCAACAGGTTTTTGATTTTGTTTTTAACACTTTGTGTTACCTGACTTTCTATATATTGAAAAAATTAACAGAAGAATGAAAACTAGAATATCCTCAGTCAATTCAGAAGTAATGATTTGAGGATCTAGAACATCATTAGAGAAAATTCTATTCAGTTATTTGAAGGTATTCAGAGGGAAGTTTAAAAGTCTTGGCACATGGGATGGGATCATTCTATGCATAGGATGCCTGAAACTCTAAAGAAATTAGCCTGAATATAGGAATTTATACAAAGAAAAAAATTAAGTATTGTTTTCTTTGAAGCATCATTATAAATAATAGCTTATTCTACATTCTGTTATTTTAATCAATTAAAATTTTTGTTTACTTTTTCTTGCAGAATTGTCACAACTTGACCAATGGAACCTCTTTGTATGTTGGCTGCTGAGTCTTGTCAATACCATGTCAGAAAATTTCTAAGTATACTTGTTTTCTGGCAACAAAAGTTTTCAACCTAATCTTGAAATATCTCTTTCCCAAGGCATAAAAACAGACATTTTTCAAAAGAGGAAATCCAAATGGCCAACAGACACATGAAAAAATATTCAGGATCACTAGCTGTCAGAGAAGTGCAAATCAAAACCACAATGAGGTTTCACTTCACCCCAGTTAGAATGGTTCTCATAGAGAAATCAACAAACAACAAATGCTGGAGAGCATATGGGGAAAAAGATACCCTAATCCACTGTTGGTGGGAATGTAAGCTGGTAAAGTCACTATAGAAGACAGTATGGAGGTACCTCAAAAATCTGAATATAGACCTACCATATGACCCAGCCAATCCACTCCTGGGAAATTATCCAAGAGAAATGAAATCTATAAACAAAAGAGCTTTCTGCACCTCCATGTTTATTGACACTCAATTCAAAATAGCTAAGACATGGAATGAACCTAAATGCCCACCAACCAAAGACTGGAATTATGGGATATGTACACTGTGGAATACTACACAGCAGTAAAAAATGAAATTTGGTCATTTACAACAAAATGGATCAATCTGGAAAACTTCATACTTAGTGAAATAAACCAATCCCAAAGGGACAAATACTATATGTTCTTCCTGATCTGTGAGAACAAATAGCACATCTAACATGAAAGCTATAGAAGTGACATTGACACTTTGATAAACAATGACTTGAACAGCCCTCATCTTGACTGTCGAGGAACAGCTTTTTTATTTATTTTTTATTTTTTCCTTCTCCATACTATATGTTTAATTCTTTATTTAACATAGAGTTAATCATATGTATATAAAGTCAACTGAAAATAAATCTCAGTAAAAAATAAGAGGGGGAATAAAAGAGGGAGGAGGAAGTTTGTAACTGTAATGCTGTACAGTTTTGCATGCATTCCTATGGACTTACTTCTAAGGATACAGTTTAAAAACTTATCATGGTACTCCAAATCCCATTAAAATTGGTGTTAAAATGCCATCTCAAGTGTTAAAGTTAACATATTGTCACTCCCCCTCTTCATGGAGGAACGACACTAGACCCTGCGCTGTTCTTTTGTCTGCTCGGCCCTTCCCAGGTTTGCTGCTAACCCCTCCCGGGTTGGCTGCCGATCCCTCCACCTCCGTGGAGGGGCGGCTCCCCCTGCCACTTTCCCCACTTCCGCGGGGGAGCGGCACACCGCCGGCCGGCTCTCTCGGGGGCTGCTCAGATGTTATCCAGATGTTCCTGGTGTTCCCCTTAGATGTTCCTGGTGCATGTTGTCTCTCTCCTCCTTTATAGTCCTCTTCCACCAATCCCAACTCTGCTACCCACATGCCGAGCACGCTGCTCTCCTCCAATCAGGAGCAGGATCAGCTCCTGCAGGTTTTTGGTCGAACTGGAGGCAGCTGTGTAGAAGTTGTTTACTCCTCTCCCAGCTCCATATTGTGGGAGAGCAGATGCATAGAATAAGTCTTAATTCCAGTAACTTAGTCTAGTCCGAGTTGCTCCCCACACATATAGATAGGATTAAGTGTTAAAGAGATCATATAAATAGCACCAAGAGTCTGGTAATAATAATAGACAGAATTAAAAAGGAGGGAATGTCCAACATGGGAAGCAGTACACACAGCAGACTCATAGAATGACAATTGCTTTAAGTAACATGCTGACCTCAGAATCAGCCCTTAAGGCATTCAGATGTGGCTGAAAAGCCTATGAGAGTATTTCAGGCATGGAAAGACAAGACATTATACCAAAAAAATATCCTACATGGAGGATCTCTATAAGTGAGATCCCAGTAGAAAGGAGCCATCAAAGAAGGAAGTACTTTTCTCTGAAGGGGGGAGGGAATGTCCACTTTGCTTATGGCCTTGTCTAAATATTGACAAAGTTTATGGTCACAAAAGGCTTCCATAGCCTTGGCAGCTCATGGCAAATGCCTCGGTGATTACTGATGTCATAAATAAGAGTTTTAATTGTTAAATTAACAACAGAAGTCATTGTGCACTTACTCCTCATGTAGAAACTCTGTCCTTAATGAGTTGTACTGTGAGAATTAACTGCAAAACTCCCCCTCCCTTCCCCCTCTCCTTCTCCCTCTCCTTTCTCTGTGTAACTTTGACTTTCAAATAGATAATAAAATAAATCTTTAAAAAAATAGGAGATACTATTCAGTTTTGCTTGCAAAGAAACCAAGACTCCAGTGTACATAGAAAAATTAATCATGGATGTTCACTATCTAAGCTGTTTCTGAAAAAGTATCTTTAATCACTTTGACGATATTCACATGGCCAGATTATACCCTCTGGTGCTAGATTTATTAAAACTGGCACTTTCACCTTTATGAAAGCTCAAAATGGAAAAATGACCCCTAATGGTAGAGCAGCAATACTTAATTAAAGGTGCCTGCTTGTTAGAGAAAATGATACTGATTATCTTGCTGCTGAACCTCAAATTCATTATATAAGGTCATTCTCTACAATTTAAGATGAACTCTATTATGTGATTTATTAGATTGAGCCTGAACCCCCTCAATACTTTGGAAAATGAGCTGCTTTTTCTGGCTGGAAACTAGTTAAGTGGCTTAAGGACTATAACTTGAGACACATCCAGACACATGAATACTTCTCATGTATGTTTGCTTTGTCAAAATCAAGCTTCATTTAGAATGCAAATTCTTCACCAAACCATTTAGCTTCTTGCAGTTTAAAAACTCCAAGTGATGGTGGCTGAATCTGAAATACTAAATAATTTGTCCCAAACCATTGCCATTAGGTCATGCTCATGCAGAAACTTATTTTATTGTAGTATTATCAGTTAATACACACTTATTCTGTTAGAGTAAGGTATATATGTTGTTTCCTGAGACAAAGTAGAAATGGCAATTAGGATGAAAGGAGTATGCCAATTCCAATTTTGTGGTGATAGACAACTCTGAAACTGTATGCAGAAAGATTCCAAGGAAGAGTTTGTGGTTCCGTGATAAAGACCAGAGTCCCATATTAGCCAAGAGTGAAAGACTGGATACATGTTTTTTGGCCATCCTGACTCCAAAAGTACTGGAAAGGGATTCCTTTCTCCCTAAAAAAAAGATTAAGGAACATTCTCTTCTGCTTTTGAATTGACTTGGAATATCTGACAATTTGGTTTACATAAATACTTGAAAAACTGAACATTTGCAACATCCAGCCACATGCAATTCAATTTCAAAGGAAAATGTATTCACTGAGTCCCTACTAGGAGTCCATAGGCCTAAAATGGAGGATAAAACAGCCAACAAAATAGACACAACCTCACCCTCATGGAGCTCTCAAATTTGCAGGAAGGAAATACTTTTGGTAATGATAATGTAAATAAGGAATTGTACCCTGCTTTGCATTCTATTTTTTTAATGTTAAACTTTAAAGAAATGGCAGACTTTTCTTAGTAAAAGGCTTAGTTAAACTTCTCAGCTATTAAAGTGTGAGAGAAGTTCAAAAGTCTCATGGAAAATGGAATTAAAAGATATGTTTATTTGGTACAAAAATTTTTGAAATCCATGAACAGCTTTTTTAAAAATATTTACCTGTTTATTTTTAAATGCAGAGTTATGGTGAGAGAGAGAGAGAGAGAGAGAGAGAGAGAGAGATCTTCCATCCACTGGTTTACTCCCCAAATGGCTACAACTGCCAGTGTTGGGTCAAACTGAACCAGGAGACAGGAACTTCATCCAGGTCTCCCAAGTGAGTGGCCATTGCTCAGACATTTTCGCCATCTCCTACTGCTTTCCCAGACACATTATCAGGGAGTTAGATTGGAAGTAGAGAAGTGAGGATACAAATCAGTACCCATATGGGGTGCCGGATATACAGGCAGTAGCTTTACCAGTTACACTTCAACACTGGCCCCCATGTACAGCTTTTTCTTTAACGTTTATTTAGTAAATATAATTTTCCAAAGTACAGTTTGTGGATTACAATGGCTTCCCCCCCAAATAACTTCCCTCCTACCTGAACCCCTCCCATCTCCTGCTCCCTCTCCCATTCCATTCACATCAAGATTCATTTTCAATTCTCTTTATATACAGAAAATCGATTTAGTATATACTAAGTAAAGACTTCATCAGTTTGCACCCACACAGAACATAAAGTGTAAAATACTGTTTCAGTACTAGTTATAGCATTAATTCACATTGGACAACACATTAAGGACAGAGATCCCACATGAGGAGTAAGTACACAGTGACTCCTGTTGTTGACTTAACAATTTGACACTCTTGTTTATGGCATCAGTAATCTCCCTAGGCTGTAGTCCTGAGTTTCCAAGGCTATGGAAGCCTCTTGAGTTCGCTGACTTCGATCTTATTCAGACAATGTCATAGTCAAAGTGGAAGTTCTCTCCTCCCTTCAGAGAAAGGTAGAAAGGTACCTACTTCTTTGATGGCCCATTCTTTCTACTGGGATCTCACTCGCAGAGATCTTTCATTTAGTCTTTTTTTTTTTTTTTTTTTTTTTTTTTTTGCCAGAGTGTCTTGGCTTTCCATGCCTAAAATACTCTCATGGGCTCTTCAGCCAGATCTGAATGCCTTAAGGGCTGATTCTGAGGCCAGAGTGCTATTTAGGACATCTGCCATTCTATGAGTCTGCTGTGTATCCCACTTCCCATGTTGGATCATTCTCTCCCTTTTTTATTCTATCAGTTAGTATTCGCAGACACTAGTTTTGTTTGTGTGATCCCTTTAACTCTTAGACCTATCAGTGTGATCAATTGTGAACTGAAATTGATCACTTGGACTAATGAGTACAGCCTTTTATAATATGCATTTTCCATAAAATTTTTGAAGACCCTTCATATATTTGTATTTATTGTGTAATCAGTATTCGTGGAGAATATTACATTTTTATGAAATAAATTTTCATCTCTTCCTCATGGCCAAAAATAACATGATGATTCATATTTAAAGCCTACCATCTTAAATATTTATTAAAAAGTCCTCTCTTTTTTCTTAAAATGTTCCTTTGAAGTCTTTCTAAGGTCTCTAGATTCTTTCATTTATATTTTTACTTATTAATTTGAAAAGAAGAAAGATACAGAGAAAGAGAGAACAGATCTCCCATCTACTGAATAACTCCCCAAATGCTCACAACAGAGAAGCCTAGACCAGGTGAAAGCCAGGAGCCAGGAAGTTAACCCAGGTCTCCCTCATAAGTGACAGAGACTCAACCACTTGAACCTCTGTCACCTTCCCAACACTGGAATTAGAAGCAGACTAGGACTCAAATCTAGATATCAGATATGAACATTCCAATCAAAAGCCAAATGCCCACCCCTTTTAAATTTTGAACCCCAAAACTTAATATTGGGCTCTAGAAATACCTGAGCAATATTATATAGAATAAAGGAATGATCCTAAAAACCCAGACACCTATAATACATTATCTTTCTTAAATACTATTTTCAAAGCATTGACTATGGATAGTACATAAAGTGGACTTCCTGCCCAGAAAAAAAAAACTATTTGTGTCCACCTCACCTCTTTTCTTGGTAAGCCCTCAGAAATTAGACCATCTGACTGTCTTCTCATTTACCACCATACACTTCTTCCACACAGACATCTCCATGACCTTAACCAACACAAACCTTTTACTAAATACGTGAAGACTTCCTATGGGATTGTGTTGCTAAGACAGCAAGGAAACCAGCTGAGAACACCATAAGAAAAGAGAAAGATTTTACATTTTCAGTAAGTTTTGGAGCAAGATAACCTTGATGTTCACAGCAGAGAAAAGGCATCACTCAACTCACCTTCCATTCATTCCCTTTGGTTCTGGTGATGCCATATCTCAGCTGGAATTAGACAGACACTAGGGCTGTGATTCTGATAAGAATGACAATAATGAATTATATCTTAATCACTTATACCCCAGGGCAATAAAGGAAAACATAATTCTTCACAGCTGGCCATTCCATCTCTTGGATGAAGGAACAAATGACAAGTTCAAGATGACATCAAGTCCTCAAATCTCCAGGTTTGAAATAAGTTTCCTCTACACTTGGAGACACATCCATTGATTTGTATCTGCTTCTCAATTTTTATTTCTGCTTTGTATAAGTCATTCCCAAAGGATTACAATTCATCTATCTTTCAAAGAGGAAAAATATCAAATTTCACAGAAGCAACCTTAAATATTATTGTAAGTAGTTTTTTCCTTAAAAAAAAATATTATGTCCAAGGTTGGGTTTTTAGTGTTGTTGTTAAGCTGCTGCTTGGGATATCTGCATCCCATATCAGAGTGCCTGAGTTCAAATCCCAACTCCACTTTCCATTCCAGCTTCCTGCTAACAGGCAGCCTGAGAGGTCATAAATGATAACTCAATTGCTAGGGTCATGGTCATCCATGTAAGAGAGTCGGATTGAGTTTCAGGCTCCAGGCTTCAAACTGGTCAAGCCCTCTCTTTGTGTGTGTATGTGTGTGCGTGTCTGTCTGTCTCTCTGCCTTTCAAATAAATTAAATAAAAATATTTTAATGGCCAGCACCGCGGCTCAATAGGCTAATCCTCTGCCTGCGGCACCGGCACACCAGGTTCTAGTCCCGGTCAGGGTGCCAGATTCTGTCCCGGTTGCTCCTCTTCCAGGCCAGCTCTCTGCTATGGCCCAGGAGTGCAGTGAAGGATGGCCCAAGTGCTTGGGCCCTGCACCCGCATGGGAGACCAGGACAAACACCTGGCTCCTGGCTTCGGGTCAGCACGGTGCGCGGGCCACAGCGCACCAGCCACAGCGGCTGTTGGGGGGTGAACAACGGAAAAAGGAAGACCTTTCTCTCAGTCTCTCTCTCTCACTGTCCACTCTGCCAAAAATTTTAAAAAATATATTTTAAGAAGAAAGTTACAAAGTATGAATATATAAATTGTCTTTGGAGCCACACAGAATTATAAATCTATAAATTAAAATGTCCTACTCATCAGTTTTTATTGTAATAGGAAATGGAAGATATTTCAAGAATGTAGGAAGCCTACACTTTTTCCAGGTTAGGAACAAAAAGAAAGGATAACGGCTATAAACAGAAGAGTAAACAACAGAGACTGAGAAACTAGAGGGAGATAAAAAATGGAAGGATGAAAAAGAAACACATGGCATTCAAAGAATAGTATCCCTTATTCAAAATTTTTAAGCAATTACTGTTTCAACCTATAAAGTTGGGTTGATTATTGCCCCTATATGAGTAATCAGGAATGTTAAAGTTCATTCCTAAAGAGTCACAGGACAGTAAGTTATGGGCTGGACATTTCCTGTAACCTATGGGTCTCAATAAAAGAGTTTCTTTAAAGATTTACTTATTTCTTTACTTATTTATTTTAAAAGCAGAGTGACGGGGCCAGCACTGCGGCGCAGCAGGTTAACACCCTGGCCTGAAGCACCAGCATCCCATATGGGTGCCGGGTCTAGTCCCCGCTGCTCCACTTCCTGTCCAGCTCTCTGCTGTGGCCTGGGAAAGCGGTAGAGGATGGCCCACGTCCTTGGACCCCTGCAACTGCAAGGGAGACACGGAAGAGGCTCCTGGCTCCTGGCTTTGGATCGGCACAGCTCCATCCGTTGCAGCCATCTGGGGAGTGAACCAGTGGATGGAGGACCTCTCTCTCACTGCTTCTCCTCTCTCTGTGTCACTCTTTCAAATAAATAAATAAATCTTTAAAAAAAAAAAAAAAAGGCAGAGTGACACAGAGAGAAGGAGCCATAAAGAGTTCTTCCATCCACTGGTTCATTTCCCTAAATGATCACATATCCAGGCCAAAGATGGGAGCCTATAACCCTCTCCATGTCTCTCACATGCATGGCAAGGTCCTAAGTACTTGGGTCATCATCTGCTGCCTTCCCAGGAAACTTAGCAGGGTGCTGAATTGGAAGGGAGCAGCTGACAGTACCACGTGTGGTCCAGTATGCAATGCTGGCATCACAGCAGCTTAACCAGGTAGGCCACAACACCAGCCACTCACAAAAGTTTAATGCTCACTTAGAAAGGGAGATGAAGTATTTCCTAATTTTTCAGTTGAGTTTAGCTTCAAATAAGGAAAATATAACTAACCATAGCTTAAATAATAGTTTCTTTTTTTTTTTTTTCACAGAAGGTAGTAGTTGGTATTTACTCACTCCTCAATTTCACTCCCGAGGATTCAGAAACTTCTGTCTTTTTGTTCTAGTGTCTTCTCCACATGGACTTTCTTCTCATCACTGTCATCCTGTGCTCTCTGGGTAGCTCCTGAATGTGCAGAACAGGGAAGGAAGAATGTGACTGGAACAAGGTAAAGAACAAGCCTGACCTGGCACTTCAGTTGGGCCTGTCCCCTCTTGGTAAAGCTTTAGCTTTCTAGGAATCCTCACTCACCTGCCCTGCTCTGATCTCACTGGCCAGGGCCACATCAGGCAGGGATAAGCAATTGTATATGGGTATGGAGAGGGAAAACTACAGTTTCACCATGCTCATGTTTTGAGGCACATTTTATTTGGAGTCACCCTTAGCTGGGGAAGACAATAGTCATTTGTCCCTCAGAAATTATGTTCCACAGATCTGCTGGTTGGCAGAAGAAAGACTCCTCCATGTAAAACTTTGTTTTAAGGAAAATACATTTAGTCTTGCTATTGTACTCATTCATTGAACATTTCATTCCAATATGAGATATGTATCATCATCAAATTAACAGCAGGACTTTGAAATTCCAACATGCAAGTATAATGCATGGAAACATTTCAAACCCTGCCAGGTCCAGGAAAATTTGATTCTTCATGAATTTATTATCTGAATATTACAACAGTAATGAAACAGAAGCATTTACATGTAGGTGTTCTCAGTGATTACAACTGAATATGAATATTCACTTTTTTATTATGAAGACTCAGGAAAACACAGATGGTTTGTTATGCAAATTATATATTCTCTTTCTAGATTCTTTGGACAATAAAGTAGAATTCAAATTTAGGATCCCTGATGGTTATCATTTTTTAACTCATACACACACACACACACACACACAATTAGAGATAAGAGTTTAAGGGTTTCTGGAAAATAAAATATTCAACCTTATAGCATATTATATATTTAATATCATTTATTATGTTTTATTTAAAATATTCAGAAATATTTTGTATTGGTCCAATTTCTGTTGGTTTGACAAAATATCTGAAACTGGATACTCTACAAAGAAAAGAGGTCTATTTATTTCAAAGTTCCGAAGATTCAAAAGCATGGAACTGGCATATGCTTGGATTTGATGAAGGCCTCATGGCAGATGACATCAGAATGGCAGAAGCCAATGTAAGCGAGATCACTTGGTGAGACAAGAAGCCGGGAGCTGGAGAGCGGTCAGGCTCTTGTTTTTGAAAAACAGCCCATTCTCTGTCATGGAAACTAACTCATTCCATGAGACCAGCATAATCCCTTCATGAGAACAGTCCCATGGTCTAATTATCTCCCATTAGGCCTAACTTTTTTTTTTTTTTTTTTGACAGGCAGAGTGGACAGTGAGAGAGAGAGACAGAGAGAAAGGTCTTCTTTTGCCGTTGGTTCACCCTCCAATGGCTGCCGCGGCCTGTGCGCTGTGGCCAGTGCACCGCGCTGATCCAATGGCAGGAGCCAGGTACTTCTCCTGGTCTCCCATGGGGTGCAGGGCCCAAGCACCTGGGCCATCCTCCACTGCACTCCCTGGCCACAGCAGAGAGCTGGCCTGGAAGAGGGGCAACCGGGACAGAATCCGGCGCCCCGACCGGGACTAGAACCCGGGGTGCCGGCGCCGCAAGGCGGAGGATTAG
This sequence comes from Oryctolagus cuniculus, assembly GCF_051225735.1. Taxonomy (NCBI): domain Eukaryota; kingdom Metazoa; phylum Chordata; class Mammalia; order Lagomorpha; family Leporidae; genus Oryctolagus; species Oryctolagus cuniculus. The sequence continues at coordinate 36,582,141 of NC_142868.1, read as the reverse complement.
CCTAGTGAGCCGCAGCACCGGCCAGGCCTAACTTTTTAAAAATTCAATCACCACCACCACACTGGAAGGCAAGCCTGCAGCATATGAACCTCTAATGGGCAAACCACATCCATCTCATAGCAGGTATCCTCCAAATCTAGCAAACATGTAGCAGTACTGCTTCCTAGAGAGTGGAAAAAAGTACCTATGTGTGACTATTCATAGGCATTGGGCACTTTTATATAGAAGTGTTCTAATTTTCAATCCAAGTTATTATAATATCATATTAAAAAGATTTCCATGTTGATCTCCCCAACAGCTATAATTTCTACAAGAGCTCAGTGACCTTGTCTTTTATTTCAATATTTTTATTTTCAAGAATGGTGTCTGGAAATTACAGATGCTTATTGTTTACAGAATGAGTTAATGAAAAACTGGGAGAAAAAGCCAAAGGGATACAAATTGGAAAGGAGGAAGTCAGATTATCCCTATTTGCAGATTACATGATTCTATATAGAGAGAAGATCCAAAAGACTCCACAAAGAGACTACTGGAACTCATAAAAGAGTTTGGGGAGCGGTGCTGTGCTGTAGCAGGCTAAGTCTCCGCCTACAGCACCAGCAACCGATATGGGCGGCTGGTTCTAGTCCTGGCTGCTCCTTTGACAATCCAGCTCTCTGCTATAGCCTAGGAAAGCAGTAGGGGATGGCCCAAATGCTTGGGCCCCTGCATCCATGTGGGAGACCTGGAAAAAGCTCCTGACTCCTGGCTTCAGATAAGCCCAGCTCCAGCCATTACAGCCATCTGGGGAGTGAAGCAGCAGATGGAAGACCTTTGTCTCTGAAACTACCTCTCAAATAAATAAAATATTTTTAAAAATTTAAAGAAAAAGAGTTTGGTAAAGTGGCAGGATATAAAATTGACACATAAAAGTAAATAGCCTTTGTATACACAGACAATGTCACAGCTGAGAAAGAGCATCTAAGATCAGTCTCATTCACAACAGCTACCAAAAAAAAATAAAAAAAAAAAATAAACACCTTGGAATAAATTTAACCAAGGATGTCAAAGACATCTATGATGAAACTTACAAATAGTACAGAAAGACACAGAAGACACAAAAATGGAAAAATTTTCCGTGATCAAGATTTGAAAAAATCAATATCATCATGCCACCCATACTACCTAAAGCACTTTACAGATTCAATGCAAACCCCATCAGAATACCAGTGATATTCTTCTCAGATCTAGAAAAAAAAAAAAAGATGCTGATATTCACATGGAAACACAAGAAACCTTGAAGAGCTAAAGCAATCATACAAAACAAAAACAAAGCCAGAGGCATCACAATACCAGATTCCAAGATATAATACAGGTCAGTTAAAATAAAAACTGGCAAAAAACAGATGGGTACACCAATAGAACAGAACAAAAATTCAAGAATCAATCCATGCATCTACAACCAACTTATCTTTGACAAAGGAGCTAAAATCAATTCCTGGAACAATGAAATTCTCTTTCACAAATGCTGCTAGAAAAACTGGATTCCACATGCAGAAATATGAAACAAGAACCCTACCTTTCACCTTACACAAAAATCCACTCAAAATGGATCAAAGACCTAAATCTATAACCTGATACCATCAAATTATTAGAGAACATTGGGGTAACCCTGCAAGATATTAGCATAGGCAGAGATGTCTTGGAAAAGATCCCAGAAGCACAGGTAATCAAGCCAAAATTGATTCACACATGGAATTACATCAAATTGAGAAGTTTCTGTACTGCAAAAGAAACACTCACCAAAGAAAAGAGACAATCAACAGAATGGGAGAAAATATTTGCAAACTGTGCAACTGAAAAAGGATTAATATCCAAAATCTATAAAGAGCTCAAGAAAGTCAACAAAAATGCAGCAACCAAACCAGTTAAGAAATGAGCAAAAGCCTTGAACGGGCATTTTTTCAAAAGGAGAAATTCAAATTGCCAACACATGAAAAGATGCTCAGGATCACTAGCCATCAGGGAAATGCAAATCAAAACCACAATGAGGTTTCACCTCACTCCAATTAGAATGGCTTTCATATAGAAATCAACAAACAATAAATGCTGGTGAGGATGTGGGAGAAAAGTACCCTAATCCTCCACTGGTGGAAATGTAAACTGGTACAGCCACTGTGAAAGACAGTATGGAGATACCTCAGAAATTTGAATATGGACCTGCCATGTGACCCAGCCATCCCACTTCTGGGAATTTACCCAAAGGAAATGAAATCCACATATGAAAGAGTCCCGTCTCATGTTCATTGCCGCTCAATTCACAATAGATAAGATATGAAATCACCCCTGATGTCTATCCACTGAAGATTGGATAAAGAAATTATGGTATAGGTACATTCATGGAATACTACATCATGGTAAAAAAAAAAAAATGAAATCCTGTCTTTTGTGACAAAATGGATACAACTGGAAAACATTATTAGTGAAATAAGCCAGTCCCAAAAAGACAAGTAACATGTTTTCCCTGATGTGTTAACTAACAGAGTACCTAAAAGGTAATCTACAGAAGTGAAACTGACACTTTTAGATGCAATGATTTTGAACAGCCCTTGTCTCAAATGTCGAGGAACAGTTTTTTCTATTTATACTATTTGTTGGAACTCTTATTTAAAGTAGGGTTATTCTTATGTATATAATGTTAATTGAAAAGAGATCTTTGTAAAAAATAAGAATGAGAATAGGAAAGGGAGGAGGAAGAAGGGTGGGAGTGAAGGTGGAAGGTAAGATAGGGTGGGAAGGATCTCTATGTTCCTAAATTTATACAAATGAAATATATGAAATCCTTATACCTGAAATAAAAGGTTGCTAGGTAAAGAAAGAAAAATTGAGTTTGATTTTGTGCTTTCTCATTCAGGTCCATGTTCAACTATTCTTTCAGATACTCCTACAATGATTTGATGAAACATATTCTTGTGATTGTACCAATCCATTACAAGTGCCAAAGTGCTTTTGAAATTTATATATATATATTTGACAGGCAGAGTGGACAGTGAGAGAGAGAGAGACAGAGAGAAAGGTCTTCCTTTGCCGTTGGTTCACCCTCCAATGGCCGCCATGGCCGGCATGCTGCGGCCAGCACACTGCGCTGATCCAATGGCAGGAGCCAGGTACTTCTCCTGGTCTCCCATGGGGTGCAGGGCCCAAGGACTTGGGCCATCCTTCACTGCACTCCCGTGCCACAGCAGAGAGCTGGCCTGGAAGAGGGGCAACCGGGAGAGAATCCGGCGCCCCGACTGGGATTAGAACCCGGTGTGCCTGTGCCGCAAGGCGGAGGATTAGCCTAGTGAGCCGTGGCGCCAGCCGATGCTTTTGAAATAAAAAAAAAAAAAAAAATGCATTCCTCTATATTCTTCACATGCCCCTGAGAATAACCTAACTTTTAGGTCTCATGATTATGAAAGAAGAAAAAATGTTTGAATGCTGATCTATCATTATTGAGAAAACCCATCAAAATCATTTCAAAATAATGTGTCTACCAGATGCATTACTGACTTGAGCTATCTGATTTTCAGTTCTCTATACAGGACAAAAGTGGAATTTTATCAAGTTTCTCAAAATTATTTGGGAACAACACAATTACCTTAAAAATACAAAACTCTCAAGTCTGATTTGATTTACAAGATAATGTTAGCTTGTTCTTCTTCCCTGAATACTGGCCAAAGAGATAAAACTCTGAGTTTTATTAGCTACAAACAGCAAGCAGCAGGAGCATCAGCATATTTGCAGTGGCCCCTCTTGCCCCCAAATCTCATGAGGGAAACTTGGAGAGGCTCATGTGAATGCTACACCTCCAGAGTATCTACATCCCAGCTGAGGACACTAATACTTGGGAATCCACAGCTTTTATAGAAAGGAGGGAGCAAACCTGCTCTACTCTGGAGGCATGGAGAGATGTTACATCATATTTCATGATTGCTAACTGCATAAACAACTCTAAAAGGTCAGTCAGGTCCTTACATTCCTGCATACCCTGCAAGCCATGTATCAAGTGGCCTACAAAGGACTATTTTTCCCAACAAAGTGACTATTATATATATATATATGCTTAAATTAGCGATCAAAATTTGCAAATAAATTATATTTTTCCTACCACTTCACCTTTCATTTTTCAGGAAATATATAGCAAGCCTATTTCTATGTAGCTCAATGCTTGGATGTCACTTGGACACTATTCTTACCTTCTATGTCTGAAGCAAAAGCTGGTCAATGAAACAGGAAGATGATGACCATAGCATAAGGCAGCATTAGAGGAAAAATAGCTTTATGCATCACTGGCCAGATCCAAAGAAAATAGGAGGTCTTAAAAATTTAAAGGGAGGGATATGATTATACTTGTGTTTTCAATAAATGACAGGGAACAAGTAAAAGTGGGGCTAGGGAGGCTAATTAGGAGATAGTTGAATGATTGTGGCCTGACCCAAAAAGTAGGAATTAGATTGCAAACAATAGACTTCAGGAATATTTAAAAGTTAGAATTCAGATTCTCATTGGATATGTGGTAATGTAGAGGAATTCAAGAGATGTGTCCAGATTTCTATATTGAACAATCATGTAATGGTGGCACTATCCACTCTCTTAGGAAGCACAGAATAGCAACAAAAGTGAATAAGGAAGTATTGAGTTCTTTTATAGCTATATGGAGGCTGAGAAGTTTTAGGACGTTCAAGACATCAGTAACAGTTGGTTATACGGAGCTGGTGCTTTTGAGATAGCTAGGACTGTGGCACAAAGCCAAACTGTATGTGGAGTTGTGAAATTTTGAAAGCAAAGAGAATCATGTGTGAAGTATATGGAAGATGAGGTGGGCGAGGGGTTGAGGGGGAGGTTCAGGCAAGAACCCGAGGCATATCCACTTTTGAAAGACATAAAAAGATTTAAACCTACAACCAGAAGGAAGAAAGAGAATCAAGTATGCAGGATACCATGAGAGTAAAAAGAGATGAATAGAAAAAAGAGAGATAAGAGACAAATGCTATGGTGAACTCAATAATTTAAAGTATTTTGGGAGCCAGCATTGTGCTATAGTGTATAAACCCGCTGCCTGAGTATGTAAACCCAGCTGCTCTACTTCTGATCATCTCCCTGCTAATGGCTTGGGAAAAGCAGCAGCAGATTTCCCAAGTGTTTGGGGACCTTCCAACTATATGGAAGACCTAGAAGAAGCTTCTGGCTCCTGGCCCCTGGCTCCTGGCTCCTGGCTTCTGCCTGGCCAAGCTCTGGCCATTCTGGTCATCTAAGGAATGAACCAATGGATGAAATATCTGTCTCTGTCTCTCCCTCTCTCTCTGTTAATGCTGACTTTTAAATAAATAAATGAATCTTTTAAAAGAGATTTTAAAGTGTTTTTCCATTGAATAAGGAGGTCTTTAATTGTCTTGTTGTGAGTACTTACATTGCAATCATGGAGGAAGAAATCATGTAATAGAAAAAAACAAACAGAAAAATAAAAAAGTACAATGCATGTGTATGTAACTACTCTTTCAGGAAGTATAAAGTATGCATGGAAGCAAAGGAGGCATGGAGGCATGTTTGCTCATTGGCTTTCTAATGGTGGGAGAGATTTGAGTATGATTAAATCATAAGGGAATGAACCAATAGATACAGAAAGATTAAAGCTGTAGGGATAAGAAAAATGAAATAATCAAAACCTGTACTAAAGGAGGCTTTTCAGAAAGAAAAAATCGATTCTCATGTAAATATAAAATGAACATGTATCAAAGACACCATTTAATTCATTCATTAATGAGCCAGGAAAACCTTAAGATCAACTGCAGTGATATAAATCAGTGATTTATTTATAAGTAATTTAATAATAAAGGAATGTGAGGATAAGATGTGTACATTAATAAGGAGCTGAATAATATTCTGCAAAACAAAAACCTGAAATCTTTGATGTTATCATCCTGTGAGAAAGTTGGACAGAAATTATGTGATTCTCTATATGACAAAAATGAGTAAATTAGCATGTGACTGTACTAAGTCTGGGATCTCTAATATGTAGTAAACTGTGAGCTGAACAAAATACATTCCTGTAGGTAATCCTTGAGTACCCCAGTGAAGCAATGACCTCATAGGACAATAAAAGAATTCTGTTCACCGTTGGCCTTATTTCCAAGTTGAGAATCATTTTTCACGAGTGAGAGTGGTTGCTCAGGAAGTAAAGCGGGAACATATGAGTCAGGATCTTGTCAAGTAGCAGCAACCCAGGAAGAGGCAAGTGAAGTGAGTTAATGAACAATCTACATACAAAATGACAGAATTATGGGAAAGAAACCCAAATATGGGGAAGCACTCCTGTGTTCAGCAACAGGAAACCCCACGAGGCTTGATAAGGAAGGCTATGGTTACCAAAACCCTTTGAGATCTGCTGTTGTATCAGCCAACTTCCTGATGTAAGTGCTGCAGCCTCTGACAGAGGAATGCAGCCACTGCCAACCTTCCACAGAGGAAGGACTACGCCGACAAATATCTTGACCTCACCTCTCACCTGCCTTTGATTAAACAGTGGTGACTTTCATTGGTCCAATCCAAACTAATGTGAGAGAGTGAAGAAGTCTTTGTGCAGGTCTATGGATCAGTGTCCTAGGACTCACAGCAGGAGGAAATATAGGAAAGTAGACACAGGGGCAAATGGAAAATATCTAGCCCAGGAAGAGACCTAGAGGAGAGAGGATAAGACAAGGCCTAGAGAGGAGAAATGACTTTCAAGCCATTAAAAGGATGAAGGGTAGATGCTTACAAGTTGGAAGGAATTTAATGGTATTCTCATTTAATAAATTAAATTTTTTATGGTCTTCCATCATTGTATGAGAATGAGGGTATACCTGGCAGAAATAATATTAGTTGGGTCAGAGTTAAGAGAAAAGAGGAGATATTTGTAATGATTGTTATAGAGAATTGTACAGGAAATTGACCAGATAAACAAGAGTAAGATTTTTTTGGTAATGAGAGTGGGAATAGTTTTAAGAAGAACAAAAATTCACAGTAGAATCCATCTTGAAGGCTGTTTTAATTTTTCTTTGTCATTACTCAGTAAAATGGGTGCTCTTTCCCAAGAAGAGTGGCTGTATAGAAATTTCTAAAAAAGTGAACTCTGATCTCCTGACTTATGCTTCCCCTTACTTATAACATACAACTGCATAGTCTTTCAAACAACAATGAACATTACATACATTACACTTCCTCAGCACCACTTATTCATATCATTTCTCTACCAAGAATGATCTCCAACTGCCACTTATCTACAATGATGTCTCTTTCAAAATTCACCTACAGTTTTATTTCCTTCAATATGCTTCCTTGATCTCCCAAGCAGGACAAACAGAAAAAAAGAATGACTGTTTGTTTGGTACTATACCAAAAGTATACTCTAGATAGATTCCAATATTCATGGATGTGGTATCTCAGAGCATTCTGGTAACAAATAATTGCATTCTGAAATTGCTCCTTAGAAAAGTAAATAGATGGTGATGGTGATGACTCAAACTGATCCGTCTTGTATGCTACGAGGTGCAAGATATTTCAGGTCAATGCAAAGTCATTTCATCTTTGGTACATACAAATTAACAAAACTTGCTCAATGTATAAAATGTTGTCACTAGTTGTGAGAAAGGGAAACACAGCATTCAACAGTATTCTATGACAGCAACTACCTGGTAGTGTCTGTAAAATATCAACTGGATTATTACAAATAATGATAACAAAATGAATTTTATTTATCACCATAATTTCAGATGTTACATATTTTATGAGAATTTTTAGCTGAACTCCAAAATATTTTGGTAGAATGATGGAAAAGGAAAGGAAACAATTATTTCAAAAGAGACTAGAACAGTGCAATGAGTGACTACTAGTGAATATTGGGTTTCTTTTAGGAGTGATGAACTTCACTAAGTCATATTATGCTAATTTTTATTAAATTACATTAGTAGGCCGGTGCCACGGCTCACTAAGCTAATCCTCCGCCTTGCGGCGCCGGCACCCCGGGTTCTAGTCCCGGTCGGGGCGCCGGATTCTGTCCCGGTTGCCCCTCTTCCAGGCCAGCTCTCTGCTGTGGCCCGGGAAGGCAGTGGAGGATGGCCCAGGTCCTTGGGCCCTGCACCCCATGGGAGACCAGGAGAAGTACCTGGCTCCTGCCATCGGATCAGTGCGGTGTGCCGGCCAAAGCGCGCTGGCCGCGGCAGCCATTGGAGGGTGAATCAACGGCAAAGGAAGACCTTTCTCTCTCTCTCTCTCACTGTCTACTCTGCCTGTCCAAAAAAAAAAAAAAAATTACATTAGTAGTTGGTGAGGTCAAAACTGTAATCTGCTTTTTGCCAGTCAGCACTGTTCTTTCCTCTTACTTTGCTCTTATGTGTAAAATAATTGGATTTTATAAAATCTTTATTTATTTATTTATTTATTTGAGAGGCAGAGTTACAGAGAGAGGGAGAGACAGAGAGAGAGGTCTTCCATCCTCTAGTTCACTCCCCAAATGGCTGCAATGTTTGGAGCTGGACCAGTCTGAAGCAAGGAGCCCAAGCTTCCTCAGGATCTCCCAAGTGGGTGCAGGGGCCCAAGCACTTAGGCCATCTTCCTCTGCTTTCCCAGGACATTAGCAGAGAGCTGGATCAGAAGAGGAGCAGCCAGGACAGGAACCAGCACCCATAGGGGATGTTGACTCCAAAGGCAGAGGCTCAACCTGCTATACCACAGCGCTGGCCCTAACAATTGGCTTTTTAATCCTTCATTTCCTGAAAATCCCTCCTTCCTTTTTGTCATTTGAGTACTTGGGTTTAGCTCTTTTTATTTCCTTCTATTTCTTAATCTCCTCAAGATTTCTGCTGTCCTTGCAGAGTTTTAAATGACCTACATTTTAATGATCACAGCTCAGCTTTATGTCTTATTTATCTGCACCTTGGGGGACTTACGGAATTAATGATCGCTTTTGTCCACCAAGGAGACATATGGGACTCAGTAAGCGCAACTTGGTGGGCAAAAAGAAGCTGCCTTTAGTTGCATGTGAGCAGCAGGTGGGAAACCACTAAACAAAAGAATGATTCTCTTGCTAGAATCGTAGTACATTCATAGAAATGAGAGACTGGCAAGGGCTGTTTTACCCAATGCTCTTAGCTGGGAGATTGACTTACAGCCAGTGTGTGAGAAATGTCTTTTTCCAGATGACTTCCTCTCCTGTTACAAAGTCTGGCTGTGGCTCCCTGCAAAGTGCTGGATCTTCTCCATGCCTGGGTGTTTGAGACACTTATCTCATCTTTCCCCTCTGTGCTGGGTTTTTCCACTCATCATTTTTTAATTTTAAGTGTCCTGCTACACAAAGATTAATTATTCTCCACTGAGTTCCATTCTTTTATATATATATATGCAGCCACTGCAATATTCCCAACTAAGAAAAAGAGAAGGCAAAAGGTAAATGACAGATCACACTACTTTAAAATATCATAAGGCAATGCATTTTTCTGTGGGATATGATTGCATTAAGTTGCTCAAATTTTAGAGGGGAAAAATGACATCTCATTGTCCATTGTTGTCAATCTCTAAGAACATGATTAAATGTTATTAGCAGGTGACTTTTTCTTTTTTCCAGAGAAAGATATTAGATGCATTTCACTGATTTAATTTATAAGCTAGATAAGACTTTTCATGTTGTTCAAAACATTTTCTGGTGGCTTTGAGCAACTTTTTATTCACAATCTGTAGTTACTGTTCATGTTCCATTAATACTTATTTGGTTGAATTATGAAACTTTTGTAAGGAAAATATGATAATATCTATAAGTTTAATATCATTCTGACTCACATGCAGTAATAAACATATGGTATAATTTATTCAAATGCACTGGGTGGTGAGGGAGAGGGGTCAAGAGAAGGGAAGGCTAAGTCAGCAAAGTGGGATGAAAAGAGAGAATGCTGATCTGTATGCAGATACAGTGAAGTAAACCTCCAAGGAGAAGCTTTTATGTAAAACTGTTACCTTTCTTTTTTTTTAATTTTCTTATTTTAAAACTTTTATTTAATGAATATAAATTTCCAAAGTACAGAATATGGATTACAATGGCTTCCCCCCCATAACGTCCCTCCAAGCTGCAACCCTCCCCTTATCCACTCCCTCTCCCCTTCCATTCACATCAACATTCATTTTCTATTCTCTTTATATACAGTAGATCAGTTTAGCATACATTAAGTAAAGATTTCAACAGTTTGCTCCCACACAGAAACATCAAGTGAAAAATACTGTTTGAGTACTAGTTATAGCATTAAATCTCAATGTACAGCACACTAGGGACAAAGATCCTACATGAGGAGTAAGTGCACAGTGACTCCTGTTGTTGACTTAACAAATTGACACTCTTGTTTATGGCATCAGTAATCACCCTAGGCTCTTGTCATGAGCTGCCAAGGCTATGGAAGCCCCCTGAGTTCACTGACTCTGATCATATTTAGACAAGGCCATGGTCAAAGTGGAAGTTCTCTCCTCCCTTCAGAGAAAGGTACCTCCTTCTTTGATGACCCATTCTTTCCACTGGGATCTCACTCACGGAGATCTTTCATTTAGGTTTATTTTTTTTCCCCCAGAGTGTCTTGGCTTTCCATACCTGAAATACTCTCATGGGCATTTCAGCCTGATCTGCATGCCTTAAGGGCTGATTATGAGGCCAGAGTGCTGTTAGGACATTTGCCATTCTATGGGTCTGCTGTGTATCTCACTTCCCATGTTGGATCATTCTCTCCCTTTTTGATTCTATCAGCTAGTATTTGCAGACACTATTCTTGTTTATGTGATCCCTTTGGTTCTTAGTCCTATCATTATGATCAATTGTGAACAGAAATTGATCACTGGGACTAGGGAGATGGCATTGGTACACGCCACCTTGATGGGATTGAATTGGAATCCCCTGGTATGTTTCTAACTCTACCATTTGAGGTAAGTCAGCTTGAGCATGTCCCGAATTGCACATCTCTTTCTTCTCTTATTCCCACTCTTATATTTAACAGTGATCACTTTTCAGTTAAGTTTCAGCACTTGAGAAGAATTGTGTATTGATTACAGTATTCAACCAAAAGTATTAAGTAGAACAAACAAAAAAAAAAATACTAAGAGGGATAACATATCAAGTTGCTCATCAACAGTCAGGGTGAGGGCTGATCAAGTCACCGTTTCTCATAGTGTTCATTTCACTTTAACAGGTTTCCTTTTTGGAGCTCAGTTAGTTGTCACCTATCAAGGAGAACAAGTGGTATTTGTCCCTTTGGGATTGGCTTATTTCACTCAACATAATGTTTTCCAAATTCCTAACAGGGATCACTTTTCAGTTAAAATTTAAACACCTAAGAATAATTGTGTGTTAATTACAGAGTTCAACCAATTGTACTAGAACAAAAAAAATACTAAAATGGATAAAGTATTACATTGTACATCAACCATCAGGACAAGAGCTGATCAAGTCACTGTTTCTCATAGTGTCCATTTCACTTCAACAAGTTTCCCCTTTGGTGCTCAGTTGGTTGTCGCCAATCAGGGAGAACATATGATATTTGTCCCTTTGGGACTGGCTTAATTCACTCAGCATGATGTTTTCCAAATTCCTCCATCTTGTTGCAAATGACTGGGTTTCGTTGTTTTTGACTGCTGTATAGTATTCTATAGAGTACATGTCCTATAATTTTTTTATCCAGTCTACTGTTGATGGGCATTTAGGTTGGTTCCAGGTCTTAGCTATTGTGAATTGAGCTGCAATAAACACTAATGTGCAGACAGCTTGTTTGTTTGCCAATTTAATTTCCTTTGGGTAAATTCCAAGGAGTGGGATGGCTGGGTTGAATGGTAGGGTTATATTCAGGTTTCTGAGGAATCTCCAGACTGACTTCCATAGTGGCTTAACCAGTTTGCATTCCCACCAACAGTGGGTTAGTGTCCCTTTTTCCCCACATCCTCTCCAGCATCTATTGTTGGTAGATTTCTGAATGTGAGCCTTTCTAACTGGGGTGAGGTGGAACCTCATTGTGGTTTTGATTTGCATTTCCCTGATTGCTAGTGATCTTGAACATTTTTTCATGTGCCTGTTGGCCATTTGGATTTCCTCTTTTGAAAAATGTCTATTGAGGTCCTTGGCCCATCTCTTCAGTGGGTTGTTTGTTTTGATGTTGTGGAGTTTCTTGATTTCTTTGTAGATTCTGGTTATCAACCCTTTATCAGTTGCATAGTTTGCAAATATATTTTCCCATTCTGTCGGTTGTCTCTTCACTCTCCTGACTGTTTCTTTTGCAGTACAGAAACTTCAACTTGATGCAATCCCAAAAGTTAATTTTGGCTTTGACTGCCTGTGCTTCTGGGGTGTTTTCCAAGAAGTCATTGCCGGTACCTATATCTTGCAGGGTTTTTCCAATGCTCTCTAATAATTTGATGGTGTCAGGTCGTAGATTTAAGTCTTTAATCCATGTTGAGTGGATTTTTGTGTAAGGTGTAAGGTAGGGGTCTTGCTTCATGATTCTGCACATGGAAATCCAATTTTCTCAGCACCATTTATTGAATAGACTGTCCTTACTCCAGGGATTGGTTTTGGATCCTTGATCAAATATGAGTTGGCTGTAGATGTTTGGGTTGATTTCTGGTGTTTCAATTCTGTTCCATTGGTCTATCCATCTGTTTCTGTACCAGTACCATGCTGTTTTAATTACAACTGCCCTGTAGTATGTCCTGAAATCTGGTATTGTGATGCCTCCAGCTTTGTTTTTGTTGTACAAGATTGCTTTAGCTATTCGAGGTCTCCTGTGTCTCCATATAAATTTCAGCACCATTTTTTCCAGATCTGAGAAGAAGGTCTTCAGTATCTTGATTGGTATTGCATTGAATCTATAAATTGCTTTTGGGAGAATGGACATTTTGATGATATTGATTCTTCCAATCCATGAGCATGGAAAATTTTTCCATTTCTTGGTATCCTCTTCTATTTCTTTCTTTAAGGTTTTGTAATTTTCATCGTAGAGATCTTTAACGTCTTTGGTTAAGTTTATTCCAAGGTATTTGATTGTTTTTGTAGCTATTGTGAATGGGATTGATCTTAGAAGTTCTTCCTCAGCCATGGCATTGTCTGTGTATACAAAGGCTGTTGATTTTTGTGCATTGATTTTATACCCTGCTACTTTGCCAAACTCTTCTATGAGTTCCAATAGTCTCTTAGTAGAGTTCTTTGGGTCCCCTAAATAAAGAATCATATCATCTGCGAAGAGGGATAGTTTGAGTTCTTCCTTCCTAATTTGTATCCCTTTAATTTCTTTTTCTTGTTAATAGCTCTAGCTAGAACTTCCAGAACTATATGTTACCTTTCATATAGTTAAAAGAAAAGGATTGTATTTAATAGACAATGTTAGTTGCCTATCCAATGCAATTTTCTCCATACTTTCTTGCTAACAGAAGCCCAATATGTATGGGTTGATAAGGTGGAGTAAAATCCCCAATACTGATAATGTGGGGTGAAATCGCATGGCTGGTGTCACCAATCTCGATGTAATGCTCCGTTGTGTTCCCCTCCCTCTTTTGGAGATTATGTGTCATAATGATGCTCAGAACAACAGGTAGCCATCTTGCCACCATGCTGCTACAAAAAGGGTGAAAATTAAACATGCTAAGGAACAGAAGGATGTCCCATCATTGACCTGATGAACTAGACTTACTGCCTCCTACAGATGCTTTGTAATGTGAAAGAATTAATTGTCCCAGATGCTCAGGTAGGTGTTAATTAATGCAGATCTACATGCTCTGACGAAAACAGTTCTAGAGCATTTCCATACCAGGAAGAACATAAATGATGTCATTAATTACAAGCAAATTTAAGCATTGATCAGAGTTAGATAATACAAGCCTTTCTTTTTTTTTTATCTTTTTTTTTTTTTTTGACAGGCAGAGTGGATAGTGAGAGAGAGACACAGAGAGAAAGGTCTTCCTTTTTGCCGTTGGTTCACCCTCCAATGGCCGCCGCGGCCGGCGTGCTGCAACCGGCGCACCGCGCCGATCCGATGGCAGGAGCCAGGTACTTCTCCTGGTCTCCCATGGGGTGCAGTGCCCAAGCACTTGGGCCATCCTCACTGCACTCCCGGGCCACAGCAAAGAGCTGGCCTGGAAGAGGGGCAACCGGGACAGAATCTGGCGCCCCGACCGGGACTAGAACCCGGGGTGCCGGCGCCGCAAGGTGGAGGATTAGCCTAGTGAGCCGTGGCGCCGGCCAGATAATACAAGCCTTTCAAACTTAATTGTTTTTTCTAAGGGTTGAGGGAGGTTCTTCTCTCTTGAATGTTCCCCTGGACAAGACATATGACTACAGATAAGCAATGGTTTCTGCTCTGGGTGCCCTCTGACTCTTGAGGTATAATATAAAGGATATATTACCTGTTAGGAAAATACTGAATTATCATTACAATTTTAGGACTTAGTAAGATAGGCTATTGGATCAGATGACCTCATTTGATATAATAAAAATATATTTTTATATGTATGTGTTTGTGTGTATATATATATATATATATATATATATATTTCTTGTTATTACTATACATGGCATAGGAGACTGCTTGAGTACCTGAAAGGAGAGGGCACATTTCATGCACACAGCAAATCCTAGTCTAGGTATATGTAGTTATGCTAGATAGCAGGCAGCCTATTTCCTTTGCTGAACCCCAAATCATACCCTCAGCCACATTAAACAATAATGAAAGTAAACCACATAAAAATGTGCTAAGACACCAAATACTATTTTTGTACATCCCATTCAACTACCTCTGTATACAGAAAAGTTATAAAGCACAATGACTGAATAGGCGTTTGGGGACAGGTTAAGCCACAGCTTGGGTTGCCTGCATTCTGAGCTACCCTGCTTCCAACCCAGCTTCCTGCTAACACACACAGGAAGGCATCAGATGACGAAGTACTTGGGTCCCTGACATCCATGTGGGAGACCCAAATGGAATTCCAAGCTTCTGGCTTCAGCCTGGCCCAGCCCTGGCTTTTGTAGCCATTTGGGGAGCAAGTAAACCAGTGGAAGGACGATTCATTCATTCTCTCTCCCTCTTTCTCTCTCCACCTCCTTCTCTCTCTCTCTCCCTCCTCTCCCTCTCCCCCCCTTCCTCTCTCTTTCCCACCCTCCCTTCCACTCCCACTCCCTCTCTCTCCCAACCATTCTCTCTCCCTCTTTCTCCCTCTCCGTCTATTTCCTCTTCTGTCACTCTTCCTTTCAAATAAATATAATAAATCTTTAAAAATAAAATAAACACTGTGACTATAGCCTATCATTTTTTGTTAACACTTTGAACTGCAGGGGTCTTGATAGCAGAAATATGGTCTAACAGAACCACTAACTTGATAATATTAAGCTTGTATTCATGGCATTAAGATTTACTGGTCACTGTAATATCTCAGGGGACTATAATAAGCATTGAAATGCTGCAGTAGAAGACAAATTTCTCACCAATAGATCCCAAGATAAAAAAGAAACCCAAAATTCCCACCAACAGATTCCAAGATAAAAAGAAAACCTAGTTATCTAGCAAAAAAAAAAAAACACAAAACAAAACAAAAATGTACCACTTTGTCATTGACTGAGAAGAGAGATGAGAAACCTCAGATGGGCAGATGGGCATGACTTGAAAGGCTTGTGATGACAGAACACTTGAACTGAATCTTGAAGGACTAATGGGAATTGTCTATATGAGGAGAGAAGGTTATTTACCAGCAGACGGAACTGGATGTGCAAAGATTCCAAGACAATAGAGAAGCAAGTAGGCATAAGAAATTCTTAAGAAGAGGAAGTAGCAGATGGAGGAGGGGCTTGTGGGCCATCATGAAAAGATTAACTCCAAATATAATAGGGAGAGAAGGTCAAGCCACTGCTTGGTACACAGCAACCTATATCAGCATGCCCTGGGTTGAGTTCCTCTTCCACTCTGATCCAATTTCCCACAGTAATGTGCTGCAAGTACTTGGGCCCCTGCCACCCACATGTGGAAAGAGTTCCTGGATCCTGGATGTTGTACACAACTGGGGGAGTAAAACAGTAGATAAACAGTAGATAAAAGATATCCCCTCTCTCAAATAAATAAATAAATAAATAGACTTGTAAAATGTGATAAGAAGGCCTTGGGGGGTTTTACGCAAAAAAGTAAAAGATCATTCTGGCAACCAAGAATAAGAAATTGAAATGTGAATCTGAAGGTAGATAGGAAACAAGTCCAATAAATAATTATAATTACAGTGAGAATAGATATAAATCATGAAATTTCAGGAGACAAGACTGAAAGATTTAATAGTCAACTGAACGTAAGGGTAACAGCATTGAGAAAGCTTTCAAGATGATTCACAGATTCCTGACAACCACCTGGGATGCATGGTTATGCTATCCTTTAGAATCAGGAGTAAAAACAAGTCGGGCTTCGTGTGTAGGAGGGGAGATAAGAAATATAAACTTTACAGTGTTAAATTTGCAGTGTTTAGTTAAGTGATATGCAGCTGATCAGAGTTTCCTTTATGAAGCACTACGGCTTCATAAAGCAGCAAAATTTCCAAAAAAATTTGAGGAACAAGTTTAAGACTGCCAACTTTTGATTTTGCTCAGTCAGGATATTTAAAACACAAAGCAAAACAAAAATATTAACATTTCATTTTTATAAAAGGATATTTCAATACCCAAAATTAAGTGACTCTTAATATAAAAGACAATCTATTAAATTAAATAAATTTTCCTTTATTTTAAAACTCAACTAAAGTATCTTTTTTCCTATTTCTCTTGTACTAGCATTAGTCCATAGCTAAGTTGCAACAAACTGCAAATCGACATTTGACAACCACTGTTGCATATAGAGTTTTGAAGCCCAATTGAAAATGTTTACCTGAAGATATAGAATTGTAAGCATATAAATTTGAAGTTGACAAAATGAATAACCACTAGTACAATTTATTTGACACTTCCTATGTGCCATGCACAATTGTAAGGATTTTAAATATTATCTCACTTCAACATCTCAACAATTCAGGGAAGTGAGATCAAGTACCTTACTTTTTATAGAAGAACAAATTGAGACTGGAGATAGCATGCTTCTCAAGACTACAAAATAGGAAGTTGAGCAGTTAATATTGAATAATTCTCCAACTTGAAGCCCTATGCATTTAAGTATGAAGGTATACTGCACGCTAGAAAGAAAATACAGAGTGACAAAGAGAATCAAGGCAAGAACTCTGAGGAATGCTGATACTTACCAAAAATCTCCAGAGAAGACAGTGCAGAAGAGGAAAATAAGCAGGGCCATGTAAGAAAAGGAAAGAAGACGGGTGTGGTAGGTAAAGCTGCTGCCTCTAGTGCTGGTGTCCCATATGGGTGCCAGTCGTGTCCCAGCCACTCCACTTCTGATTCAGCTCCCTGCTAATGCACCTGGGAAGGCAGCGGAAGACAGCTCAAGTTCTTACTCCCACATGGGAGACCTAGAAGAAGCTCCTGATTCCTGCCTTTAGACTGGCCCAGCTCCACCCATTGTGGCCATTTGGGGGGTGAACCAGAGGATGGAAGATATCTCTCTCTCTTTCTCTCTAACTCTGTCTTTCAAATAAAATAAACAAATCTTTAAAAAAAAAAGAAGAAGAAAAGGAAAGAAGAATTTCCAAAAGAAATATACTGTCAAAAATTCCAAATTTCACATGAAAGTAAGGAAAATAAGTTTAAAAATGTATAAAATCTAAATTTATACAAATCCAGCAAAAATTATATATTGCACCTACTTCTAAATAAACTCCATTATTAATATACATCAGTCCTACTGACCTTTTCACATGGTTAGCAGCCTTTCAATTACTATGGTCAGAAGCATATTCTAGAAGCCATGTAGCTAACCCCTTTTGCAAGTCTAGAACCAGACTGAATCTCCTGTTGCTTGCTCACTGATTTGTTGAGGGTCTTAAACAGGGATCACCTAAGCAATTGCATTGAATAACATTTGACCTCCTGATCTTGATTCAAATCAAACTGCATTCCAATGTATAAAATAATATCTAGTACTTCTAACTATAACTAGAATCATGTTTTTTTCTTTAATGTAATAATAATTTAAGGACTCTGGTTGTAGAGTATTAGGTCTGCTACAATTTCATACCTTATGTCACATAATATTGGTCAGAAAAGATGTTTCTAACTCATGCAAAGTTTTGAAAGGCAATTTAAATATAATACCACCAGGAGGCATTGATACATTGGCTTCAGGTTTGAACACAGAGCCAATTTTTGTAAGATTTATAGTCATTCTTGTCAAATCTCCAGCCATGAATTCTCCACGCATGTACCAGTCTTAAGTTTATTGATGCTTAACTCCAAATCCTCCCTTTTCTCCTGTGACAGCGTATTTGGGCCCTCCCAAAATTTTCCATTGTCACTCACACAATGTCAAACATTGTCAACTGAGGGCCAATGAAACATTGCAGGAGGAGAGAGTTTTGTTTGCTGGTTATGATTACTTCAATTGGCAAATCCACCAGACTGCTTCAGCACTCACAGCTGCTCCAGCTCCAGGCTGCTTCAGTGTTTACTAATTCTCCAGGCACAGGATCCTTCAAGAACCACAGCTTTGGCCAGCACCGCGGCTCAATAGGCTAATCCTCCACCTGCGGCGGCAGCACCCCGGGTTCTAGTCCCAGTTGGGGTGCCGGATTCTGTCCCGGTTGCTCCTCTTCCAGTCCAGCACTCTGCTGTGGCCCGGGAGTGCAGTGGAGGATGGCCCAAGTGCTTGAGCCCTGCACCCACATGGGAGACCAAGAGAAGCACCTGGCTCCTGGCTTTGGATCAGCACGGTGCGCCGGCTGCAGTGCACTGGCCGCGGCGGCCATTGTGGGGTGAACCAATGGAAAAGGAAGACCTTTCTCTCTGTCTCTCTCTCACTGTCCACTCTGCCTGTCCAAAAAAAAAAAAAAAAAAGGAACCACAGCTTCTACATCTCTACATCTCCAGCCTCCTCTAACACTCACTGCTTTTGCAGCCCCATGCTCTGCTGTGCATAGGGGCCAGCTGCACCTGGGGGAATTTTGTAGAACTGTTTCAGGAGAGACATCTCCTCATTGACAACATTTCCTGGAACCCTAGAGGGCAATGTCCAGCAAATTTCCAGGGCAGCATTACAGCAACTTCCCTGACAGTGGTGAGTACTGCACGTTTTCCATAAAGGTTCTTATCTGAGTCTGGAGAAAAGCAGCAGAGTCGGGCTCCCCTGTGAGTACCCTTCTTGAGGCCTGGGAGTACTGGCTGCCTCTTAAACATGGCATCTTGCATCCTGTAGAGTTCTCCTTACTTATTACTACCCAAATACTCAATAATCCAACCTCCTATTCTAGTTAATAATTCTGTACATGAAGTTTCCCACTTCAAATTATTGTGTAATTCCTCTCTCCTGGCTTGACCCAGACTGATACACATTCTCTATATTTATCTTTATAAAATACCTAAACTAGTAAACTAAATAAATTATAACAATAACTCTATGAATTGCAAAATTCATAACATCATAACTTGAGACAAATTATTCAACTTACACTTTTTCTATTAGATCTTAACTTTTGGGAAAGTAAGGCTTCTTTCTTTCTCACGCCTCTGTGCTTCTGCCAGAACCAGTGTCGTGGTAACCAGCAGACCTGAAACTGACTTAGCTCTGCTATTTAACTGCTTGGCTACTTGCTACTATTGTTTGTAGGCTCCTGTAAGAAACTGAGGGAAGCGTGGTTAGATGTAGACCTTTTTGTAGGCTGATTGCCATATCGGGCAAGCAGATGTATCCTGTGTATTTTCACTGTGGCTGGGAATAACAGAGGTATGAATCTGCAAAAGGCTATGAAATTGTTCTTTGGCCTGTCCTAATCCAGAACTAGTCTTCTGGGAGCTAAGCTCTTAACTGCCGGTTTACTGTGATTTTCTAAATAGAACCAAATACCCTTTCTGCTAGGTTTCCTCTATCCTTTGAATTGCTTCAGCATCAAAATGGGGGAGGGGGGAGAAAAAAGAAAGAATGTTACTGAGCGCCTATCACATGCTAGGTAGTCTGTGTTTCTCTTTTTAAACCTCACAATTTTATCTATTTATCAGGAGAAACTGAGACATGGGGAAGTAACTCACCAAGGATTGGACATTGATTAAATGACAAAGATTTGATTCAAAGCTATATATCCCTCATTCCAAACTCTCTACCCTACCATGTCTTCTCAAAACGGCTTTTTGTTTTCATACAACTGCCGTCTTCTGTGTAGCCACAGTAGGCTGCTCATGTGCACTGAGCTGTTAGTTCATGTTTTCATGCTTCTTGCCCTCAAAAAGCTGCATCTTTCTCTGAATGGCTCAGGAGACCAAGAAACAGCCGATAGGTGACAAACCACCACTGAGAGCAGGCAAAAGAGAAAAAGCTTTCAGGTGTGTTTGCACTCGTTCAAAAAGAAATATTATCTCCAGGATAAAAGCAATAAAGTTGTGCCCTGTCTTTTCAATTTCCAGTCTAAACTGATTTTTAAACTGCAATTCTATCATTAAACTTTACTGCTGGGGAGTTTAATTCTCTTAATATTCAGGAATAATGGTTGATATTAGATTAAACAACACATTTTTCAAGTGTTGAAAGAAAATAAAACAACTTTTACTCCCAAAATGTATGTCTGGCAAAAATCTTTTGCTTATAAGGAAAAACAAAGGCATTATCAAGGGAAAACTAATAAATAAAAAAAATTAAAAACTATCACCAGAAAACTTACTCTTGAAAAATGGCTAAAGAAAATTCTCCAAACAGGAAGTAAAAGGAAAAATAATAAGGTGACAGGTAGAAAGAGGGGGAAACACAATAGACCATCCTTCTCCTCAAGAACTTTTTAAACATGTTTGATGGTTGATGAGCATAAATTATAATATGATCTGATGTGCAGCTCAATGTGTTTAAAGGAAATAAGTTTTCAAATTAGGGAGAATTAATGGACCTAAATGAAAGTAACATTTCCACATATTTCTTGTAGTGACAAATTGTTATTTCCAGGACATTGTTATCACAGCTACATATGTCCACTGCAGTACCTAAACAATCACTGAGAAAGAAATACACCTAAAAATTTTTTTAAGTAAGGTGAGGACCCTAGCAGATTTCTACTAGAGAGAATCCACTTCAGGAGGGGCATCCAACAACCAATGGACAGCATGACTCAGTCAACCAGCCCCTGTCTTCAGCTTCCCTGGTGCCTGGGAAAAACAGCCGTGAACTACAGCAGCCATGGTAGTAAAAATGGATCTTTGCGTGGGCCCATAAGCATGGGTTCTCTCTCCCCAAAGCTGATCTTGCTGTTGCCACTGCCCCACATTTCGCTGCCAGCAGTAGAGACCAACACTGAGCCCCTGATACGGTATCACCTTTCAGTGAGGCGACTAGACTAGAAAGGGCTGTGTTTCATCTTGCTTGGCCCATAGTCCTGGAATGATTTTGCCTTTCCCACTCACACTCCTCAGCTAGTACTACTACCAAGTGCTCACAGAATGTCTAATTTGCCATCATGGGATCCTGCCCAGTGTTACCAAGAAGCCGGGTCCCTGCTGTTCAACAAAGGGGAAGTGGCAGTGGTCTTGTGACTATGGCATCCATGGCTCCTACCTCATACTGTGCTGTCTAAGCTGCTGGCCACATATAAGACCCTTGAAGGTGCAGCTGGGATAGCAGTTTGAAATAATAGGGCCCTATAATTTAGAATTCAGTGTTTACCCTAATCTAATAGCAATTACATAGGGTTATGTCCATAACAGGTAGAATAGATAGGTCTGGCAGAGAAGTGATTAAGGTAGAAGTAGCCCCACACACCATCACTTGCAGGAGCCACTTGGAGAAATGTATATCCTGTCCCCACGATTTTAGGTTCTATAAAATCACTCCATCCAGGAACCAATAAGAGTCCCACTAAATTTAAAACTAACAGTGCTGCTGTTCACTTTGGGATCCTATGCCCGTGGATCAGCAAGCAAAGAAAGCTTTCATGGTACCGACAGGGAGGACTGACTCTCATCATCATTAGGTGCTGTAACTGCAGTTAGAGGCAGGGAGGAATATGTCGAGTGCCCAGGTGGTCCTCTGCTACTTTCATTCCCCAGGTAACTGTGAGTGGGAAACTACAGCAACTACAGCTGATAAAGGCTCACACTCCTCGGAGATAAAAGCTAGGTCTATGTCACTCTGTAGAGAACCCAGAGTTTAGCAGGAAGGGAGTTGGAATCTGTAATGGAGCCAGGAAATGAGAAGTATTAGTTATAGCACAGCATCAGCTGGATTTCACCCCCAGGATCCCTCTTGGGAGTTTTCCAAATGCTGTGATCAGTGAGAATTCTGGACAAGCTGTACCTGATGCGTGTGTACCTAGGATCAAAGGTGGAAAGTAGAGGATGTTGGCCGGCGCCACGGCTCACTAGGCTAATCCTCCGCCTTGCGGCTCCGGCACACCAGGTTCTAGCCACGGTCGGGGCGCCGGATTCTGTCTCAGTTGCCCCTCTTCCAGGCCAGCTCTCTGCTGTGGCCCGGGAGTGCAGTGAGGATGGCCCAGGTCCCTGGGCCCTGCATCCCATGGGAGACCAGGAGAAGCACCTGGCTCCTGCCTTTGGATCAGCGCGATGCGCCAGCCACAGCACGCGGGGCGCAGCAGCCATTGGAGGGTGAAACAATGGCAAAAGGAAGACCTTTCTCTCTGTCTCTCTCTCTCACTGTCCACTCTGCCTGTCAAAAAATTTTTTTAAAAAAAAGGAAGTAGAGGATGCTGTGGGTGTGCCAGTCATACCACGTAGTCAGGGAGGAGTAACCTCCTTCAGCTACTCTGAGTGGGGGTTGATAATGGATCACAGATATTCCTGACCCTGGATCACTATCCTCACACAAACAGAAGCAACCTTACTGGGAGGCCACGACCACTACCCCAGACTTCCTCAGGGAAGACTGCAACCAGTGATTCACTCTCATGGGGTGGGAGTGGTCTTGTCATGTGACCTCTCCATCACATCTTCCGCATGGGATCAGATGGAAGCTATGTTCTCCAGCATAGACCACGCTCCGGTTCAGCCTTTTATATTTCTTTTTTCCTGCCCCATTTGCCTCAATTTCCTTCATTTGAAATGAACAAATCAATTGAATAAGAAGTCCTATCCCATATTAAACTTCTACAAACTCAACCAAGGACACTTGTGTGAATCTTGTAACCTTGCTGCATTACTCATGTCATGAAACCTAATAAATTTCTGTCAGTTTTGAAGCTGGAAAGCACACTGTTCAGTTTAAATCTATGGGTATGGGTAACTCCAGGTATAGGTCACTAACTGCTTCTATACCCTATTACTTCAGTTAGTAAAATAGATTTGATAGTAAATGTAATGAAATATTTTTAATTCAAGAGAGACAACAAACATTCTATATTTGCTTTGATGATATCTTCCCAAAGTCATTACCCTAAAGACAGGAAACATGCAATTACAGAAAGCTAAAATTTCAAATTAGTTGTTTTGAACTCAGAGAACATTGCAGCAGAGCCACCTACGACTGAAAGAAGTGACTTTTTAGATAATTTTCATACTGTTACAAAATGTATTCTGTTTATTATTAATCACTGTTCAGGCAATTTTCCACAAAAGCCCAGTTTTCAAAAATATATTGCAAAACAAGACACAATTCAGCACTGCACTTTGGAAGAAAATAGTTCTGGAAATGATATATAATACAATAGATTCAAAAAGTATTAAATTGAGGAAACTGCAAAAACAAAGCACCACAAAGAATTTAAATCTGACCTGGAAATCAATAACACTAGGAATTTTAATGGGTTCAACTCTGCTCTGCACATTTCACTGAAGAATGTATTACTTGATTCTCTAAGGCTTTAAGACTCAACCCTTATCATCCAGATGACCAAAATTAAATTATAGGAAAAAGCACTCATATCATTACTGTATTAGTACATTTTTCACTCTTGTAACAAAATATCTAGGACTGTGCATTTCTAAAGAGTTTCTTCAGTTAATACTTGTAGAGGCTGAAAGTCAAAACAACACCATGCTAGCACACACAAGGGCTTCCTTGCCTACATTATCTCATGGCAATGACCACAATGGCAGGAGTGTGTGTGAAAGCAAAACCCTCCATGGTGAGACAAGAAGCCAGAGTGAAGTAGAGCTAGCCTTCTGACATCCCCTTAAATATTGCCTAGTAAATATCCTACCAGTGTCAGGGCTGTGACATAGCAGGCTAAGCCTCTGCCTACAGTGCCAGCATTCTATAGGGGTGCTGGTTCATTCTAGTCCTGACTGCACCTCTTCTGATCCAGCTCTCTGCTATAGCCTGGGAAAGCAGTGGAATATGGCCCAAGTGCTTGGGCCCCTACACCCAGCTAAAGTGCTTGGCTCCTGGCTTCTGACTGGCCCAGCTCCAGCAGTTGCAGCCATTTAGTAAGTGAAGCACCATATGGAAGACCTTTCTCTCAGTCTCTCTCTCTGTGTAACTCTACCTCTCAAATAAATAAATAAATCTTTAAAAAAAAAAAAAGATCCTACCAGCTCTCAATACCAGAACAATGGGGACCAAGCTCCCATTTTGTGACCACTTGGTAGACCACTCTAGCCATATCCAAACCACAGGAGCCATCAAGAAACTAATATTAATATTGCTTTTGCTGTATCCTGTAAGTTTTGATATGTTATATTGTCATCACTCACTTCCAGGAATTTTTTATTTCCATTTTGATTTCTTCTATGACCCACTGTTCAGTCAGGAGCATGTGGTTCAGTCTTCACTTGTTTGCATATGTTCTAGAGATTTTTAAGTTGTGAATTCCAAGCTTCAATCTATCATGGTAAGAAAAGATGCATAATATGATTTCAATTTTTTTGAATTTGCTGAGACTTGCTTTATAACCTAGCATATAGTGTATTATAGAAAAAGTTCCACGCACTGATTAAAAGAATGTGTATTTTGCAACTTTAGGATGAAAGGTTCTGTAGATATCAGGTCCATTTGGTCCATAGTGTAGATTAGCTCTGTTGTTTCTTAATGATTTTCTGTCTAGTTGATCTGTCAATTGATGAAAGTGGGGTGTTGAAGTCCACCATTACTATTGTACTGGAGTCTATGTCTCCCTTTAGATCCATTAACATTTCTTTAAAATAGCCAGCACCCTGGCATAATAGTCACATCTGCCTGTTGAATGTATCTATCAATCATTACCCAGTGCCCTTCTTTGTCTCTTTTAACAGTTTTTGCATTAAAGTCTGTTTTGCCTGATATTAGGATGGCAACACCTGCTCATTTTTGCTATCCATTGCCATGGAATACATCTTTTTCTATCCTTTCACTCACAGTCGGTGTGTATCTTTGTTGGTGAGGTGTGTTTCTTGTAGCAGCAAAAAAATGGGTCTTATATTTTAGTCCACTCAGCCAGGCTGTATCTTTCAATTGGAGAATTTAGGCCACTTACATTCAAGATTACTGATAAGTGACTTCTTTGCCTTACTACTGCTCCATAAATATGCCTATTGTTTGCTTTGCATTTCCTTTGTACTTTTACTGGGAGATTTTCTGCTTTCACATTCTTGTATAATGATGACTATCTTTCTGTGTTTCTGTATGTACCACATCCTTAAGCATCATTTGTAAAGCTGGATGAGTGGCGACAAGTTCTTTCAATTTCTGTTTGTTAGGAAGGTCTTGATTTCACCTTCATTCACAAATGAGATCTCTGCAGGGTACAGTATTCTGGGTTGGCTGCTTTTTTTTTTTAAGACTTGGAAAATATTCCTCCATTCTCTCCTAACGTATAGGAATTCTGATGAGAAATCAGCTGCTAGTCAGAGGATTGGAGACCCTCTGAAAATAATCTGGCATTTTTCCTGTGCATATTTTAGAATATATTCCTTATGCTTTATTGTTGAAAGTTTTACTACAATGTATTGTGGTGGAGATCTTTTCTGGCATGCATATTAGGAGTTCTATGAGCCTTGTGTATTTGGACATCCCTTTCTTTATACAAATTAGAAATATTTTCTGTAATGTAAATATCTCACTGTATAGGCCTTCTAACCCAAGACCTTCAGGAACTCCTAAGACCCATATGTTGGGTTGTTTGATAGTATCCCATAAATCTTCAACACTGTTTTTAAGTTTTCTAATTTCTTCTCCTTTTTTCTTTTTGGTATGAGAAATTTTCAAAGATAGATTTTCTAGTAAGATATTCTTCTGCCTCAGCAAGTCTGTTATTAATGCTTTCAACTGTATTTTTATTTGATGTATTGAATTTTTCATTTCTAAAATTTCTTTTTGATTTCAAATTCTCAACCTCATGGGAAAACTCTTCTTCCATGTAATGTATAGATCTTTTTAACACATGAATTTGCTTCTCATTGCTTCTGAGTAATCCTATGATTATTCTTTTGAATTCCTTTTCAGGCATTTCATCATTATCTTTGTCTTCATATTCTAATATTGAAGTGTTGTTGTGTATCTTTGAGGGAGTCATGTTGTCTCCCTTATACTTGTTTCTTGAATTGCTGTATTTACTATTACGCATTTGTGGTGACACTTGTTGATTCTTTTATTCCCCCTGTGATGGTTTTTATCTTTATACTATGGTTTAGTGAATACCCAGAGCTGTGTATCCTGAGTGTGGCCAGTGAGCTCTGGTCAGGGCTCCAGGGTGAGACAGTTATCCAGGGTGAAACCGAAGTTGGACATGGTAGATCTCCCCTATTGTCAGCAGGGGCAGGATATGATCACCTCTGTTGGTATAATCACACCCTCACCTCCTTTATTCCAAGGTGATTAATGCCCTGGAATATCCCAGAGTGGGTACAGCACTCACTCCTGCTGCCATATGAAACACACAAAGGACCTGTGCAGTCCTTGTATGAGCGCGGATCCTGCTACAATGACCCAACACAGGCAATGTAGGAGCTCTGAGATTCTGGCACCACAGTGATTGTCAGACACCCAGGTACACCCTGCACCCTTCCATACAGAAACAGAGTTCCCACAGACTCAGCATGCAAGGCTCCTACAATCACAGGGTGCAGAAGATCCATTTTGCTCTACTAGCCTGTCCCGTCCACAGAGGGGCAGAGACATTCTCAGATCTAGCTGCCTGTAGGCGCTCTGTCTGTGAGGTTTAAGCTCCAGAGCCTATGATATGTTGAGAGGCTAGGGGCAAGTCACAGTCTTACATTTGTGTCCAACCCCATCATCCTCTCTGCCAGATTCAAAGTCAGTAGGGAATGCAGATTTTTTTTTTCCTCTGGTAAAATCCCTGGATCACACACAGTCAAAAAGCTGCCACAGCTGTTAATAATGTCAAAACAGTGCCTGCACCCTGCTGGTTACTGGATGCATACTTGCAGGCACTGCTGGTATCAAAATGGCTCCTTCTCACCACCAGTTGCCAGGCACACACAAGTGTCCTCCTCCCCCGCAAACACTACTCTCAAATTGATGCCTACATCAAGAAATCAAAGGCATAAAAATTAATGAGCCATCAATGCATCTCAAGGACCTAGAGAAACAACAACAAACCAAATGGAAAATTAGTAGGAGGAAAGAAATCATTGAAATTAGAGAAGACATAAACAAAATTGAAACAAAAAATATAAAATATCAATGACATGAAGAGCTGGCTCTTTGAAAAAATAAACAAAATTGATCCACCGTTGTCCAAACTAACCAAAAATAGAGGGAGAAGACACAAATTAATAAAATCAGAGTTAAAAAAGGAAATGTAGTAATGGATACCACAGAAATAAAAAAAATCACTGGGAACTACTAAGAGCTATATTCCAACAAATTGGAAAATCTAGAAAGTATGGATAGATTCCTGGACACATACAATCTACCAAAATTAAGTCATGTAGACATAAAAAACCTAAATTGAATAATAACCAGGACAGAGATGCAATCAATAATAAAGACTCTCCAAACAAAGAAAAGCTCAGGACCAGATGGCTTCACTGTTGATTTCTACCAGTCTTTTAAAGAAGAAGTAATTCCAATTCATCTCAAGCTATTCAAAACAACTGAAAGAGAGGGAATCCTCCCAAACTCTTTCTATGAGGCCAGCATCACCTTAATTCCAAAACCAGGAAAAGATCAAGAAATAAAGAGAACTACAGACCAACATCCCTGATGAACACAAATACAAAAATCTACAACAAAATATTAGCTAATTGAACTGAAAAACAATCAGAAAGATCATTCACCCAGACCAAGTGGGATTTATCCCTGGTATGCAGGGATGGTTTAACATTCACAAATAAATGTGATACATCACATTAACAATGTGAAGAACAAAAACCATATGATTATATCTCAATAGATGCAAAGAAAGCATTTGATAAGATACATCACTTCATGATGAAAATGTTAAGCAATTTGGGTATGGAAGGAACATTCCTCAACACAATCAAGGCAATTTATGACAGACCCACAGCCAGCATTATTGAATGGAGAAAAGCTGGAAGATTCCCTCTAAGATCCAGAATCACACAAAGATGCCCACTCTCACCATTGCTATTCAATATAGTCCTGGAAGTTTTAGCCAGAGCCATTAAGTAAGAAAAAGAAATCAAAGGGATACAAATTGGAAAGGAAGAAGTCAAAATGTCCCTGTTTGCAAATTAACACAGAAAAATCAATAGCTTTTGTATACACAAACAATGCCATGGCAGAGAAAGAACTTCTAAGACCGATCCCATTCACAATAGCTACAAAAAGTAAATACCTTGAATAAATTTAATCAAGGAGAGGTCAAAGATATCCATGATGAAAATTACAAAACATTAAAGAAATAAATAGGAGAAGAAAAACTAAAATGTATTAATCTTCCAGGTTCATGGATTGGAATAATCAATATCATCAAAATGTATACACCACTGAAAGCAATTTACAGATTCAGTGGAATCTCAACCAAAATACCATGACATCCTTCTCAGATCTAGAAAAAGGAATGCTAAAATTTATATAAAACGTAAGAGACCCTAAATATTAAAACAATCTTTCACAACAAAAACGAAACCTAAGGAATATCACAATACCAACTTTCAAGACAGTCTTGATACTGGCAAAAAAAAAAAAATAGAACTGTAGACCTAACTAACCTTTCTAAGCTTATCTCTGATTATCCTTTTACATGGCCCTCACAGAACAATAAAACTGGGCTCTTAACTCTTCTTTGACAAATCCTTTATTTCTGTTCATTTATTTCTTAACTGCAACAGAATAATTTTATCATTAGGTATGCAAGAATTTTCTTAGTTTCAAGTTCCTCAACATTAGTTTGATGCAAACCCAAGATGTTGGTATCAATTTAACCACAAATACTTCTTTATATAGCTTTAAAAACCATTTTTCCAAAAACAGCCATAATGTCATTATCACATCTAAAATACTAACAATGTCATTCCTTATCACACATAAAATTCTAAAAGGTATTTAATATTACCAAACAGAAAATGTTCAAATGCCTCTGATTATCTTGTACATCTTATTTAAAGTATAATCATGATCCAAACAAAACCACATATTATATTTGATTGTGTTTCTTATTCTCATAAGATTTTCACTTGTTTTTAATGTTTTCTATATTCTGGTCCTTAATATGACTACTTTCCTGTAGTGTCTTTTAACATGTTCTTCTGTTACTGGTATTTCCTATAAGCTGGTAGCTAAATTTAGTGGCTTGATCTGATTCACAATAAAATTTGTGGCAAGAATACTCAGAGGTGGTAGTATATACTTCCACCTTGCTATATAATATCTAGCTGTTTCTCTTTTTGTGGTGAAATCAGGTATGAATGATAATTTCCTAGATTAACTACAACATTAAGCTTTCAAAAAAGTGATAATTGAATCCTAATATTCCTCCTTAATTTATTGTATCTTATTATTTCTCCTTCATTTATTTTCCATAATATTTTTATGGACAGAAACTTGCCCTCATTAGCAATTTTTCTTCCATGTGGTATAGTTCAAAAAGGAAAAGTGGGTTAAATACTTGATTCATTCAATGGGAAGGGAAACTTTGAACATGATTTATTCTGAAAGGACTCTGCTAATGAGTTTCCACTAATGCAGAGGGTTGATATGCCCCCATCACACCCAAAAACTCATTAGAGGAGCTTCATTGGTATCACTTCAAAAACTTATTATGTAAGTTCTCAGGATGGAATACTGAGTAGTCTGGAATCTGACTTGTACTTGACAAACTGCAAAAGCTAGAGGCAGGGTGGTTAACTGTTGATGAGTAAGAATTATTTCCAATCCAGAATTTATTAGGTATGTGAATGACTCCAATAAATTGGTTAAGAGTCATGCATGGAAGAGAACCTGGGAAGGTTTGTATTATGTCTTAAACACAAGACTCACTAGGATAAGAAGTGAAATTTACATATATGGTCTGCTAGATTCTCAGTAACTAAGGGGAAAGTGATGAGATAGAGAAGAATAATTTTTATCAAAAGAATCACATGTCAGAATTTACAATAGACGGATGGGGTATGAAAGCCTCATCAGAGAAAATTCCTATTTATACAATTTCTAGATACACAAAATACAAAGCTGTATTTATTCCTTGTAAAAATGTCCTTATCTAATGCTTAAATACTAAGGGAGATTACTGGAAGAATTCACCTTAACTATAATACAAGAAAAGTTGAGCAACTGATTTGTAGGAAGAGTAGCATACAACTAGACCTATAGCATCACTGGAACCAAAAATTGGAACACCATAGAATTTCACACTCTGTCTCTTGCCTTTACTGACTATTAAATGTATGGTTCCTCCCCAGCTATTTCTCTGGTGACTACTTCCTCTAGTCCTCAGCACACAGGGTGCTTTATTTCAGACAATGCCAAGTGTTATAGAGGTTTAACCATTATAGCTTCTTTCATTCAGAAAATAAAAATGTCCCCTCTTTGTCCCAAGTCCTCAAGTACCAGGGATGTCACTCCAAGGCCATCTTTTTTTTTTTAACTTTTATTTAATGAATATAAATTTCCAAAGTACGGCTTATGGATTACAATGGCTTCCCCCCCATAACGTCCCTCCCACCCACAACCCTCCCCTCTCCCACTCCCTCTCCCCTTCCATTCACATCAAGATTCATTTTCGATTCTCTTTATCTACAGAAGATCAGTTTAGCATATAATAAGTAAAGATTTCAACAGTTTGCTCCCACACAGAAACATAAAGTGAAAAATAATAGATGATTTTTTAAATGATGATGAAATCAGATCAGACCTATTGTCATGTTTAATCCCAGTGAGAGTCAAGTTGGGAATTGATAATTTCTTCTTTTTTTTTTTTTACAGAAGATCAGTTTAGTATACATTAAGTAAAGATTTCAACAGTTTGCACCCCCATAGAAACACAAAGTGAAATATATTGTTTGAGTACTCGTTATAGCATTAAGTCTCAATGTACAGCACATTAAGGACAGAGATCCTACATGAGGAGTAAGTGCACAGTGACTCCTGTTGTTGACTTTACAAATTGACACTCCTGTTTATGGCATCAGTAATCTCCCTATGCACCAGTCATGAGTTTCCAAGGCTATGGAAGCCCCTTGAGTTCTCCGACTCTTATCTTGTTTAGACAAGGTCATAGTCAAAGTGGAGGTTCTCTCCTCCCTTCAGAGAAAGGTACCTCCTTCTTTGAAGACCTGTTCTTTCCACTGGGATCTCACTCACAGAGATCTTTCATTTAGATTTTTTTTTTTTTTTTTTTGCCAGAGTGTCTTGGCTTTCCATTCCAAGGCCATCTTGACAAGAGGGTGGGGTTGTTTGTCATGTAGTTCCCTTAAGAGAGACTACGTATGTGGAACAGAAAGACATTGAGATAGATAATTGGAACACATAATAATCTCATAGACACCCATGTCAATATTCCAATGCAAGGATCATTACTGGTTCTGCCACTCAGTACCCAAGAGACTAAGGTTAAATCACTCAAACACTCTGATACTGAACTTCCACATATGTCAAATTTAGACAACTTTGTTCCTGTTTTCCATCCAAGTTTTCCGTGAGAAATAATGGTGAAAAGATTATAACCACATTTTGTAAAATAGAAAGCAAGATACACATGAAGAGAAGATCATAGTGATCATTATGTAAGACCTCATGATCACAGGCGCTCTCTCTTTCTCTGTATATTAATTGACCATACAAATAGGACCACAAAGTTTGTTTCAGCATTGTTTCCATCCAGCTATTCCTCTGTCTTACATGTAAATGTTGTTTCCCTAGCCATATAGTAATAAGGTGTATTCCAAGTAACTGGTGACCCACAGATGTGCTCTATCTTTAACACCTTTGACCATCACTCTCTCCAGATCATACAATCAAGCCACTCCCTATAAACTCAAACATCTCCTCAAACCTGTCTGATGACAAACAATTTGTGATCCCCAAACAGCAAAGATCATGGACTCTGAAGAGGAAAATTATTAGTGGTGGCAATGATTCTTAGATAAAAACAGGATGTGAGGCTATGATGATTATGTTTTATTTTGTTTTGTCTCCCCCACATAATACATATTGGTGATCAGCTACAGTGTTAACTGTGATTATGCCTGGGAATTTAAGATCTGAAACAGAAGGACCTTTACCAAAACTTCTATTCTTACATGAAAAATTAAAAGTTTTAGAGATTTATGTGTAAGAAATGAAACAACAAACTTATCCAGACAACTGAAGCTTTATGGATTGATTTAATAGCATTTTTATTCTTATTTCCATTATTCGCATTGTACCCCGCCTTAGGCTATTTGAGAAACTAAAGCTAAAATCCATCCTTTCTTTTGACCATTTTCTGCCCAGTAATTTTGTGCTTCAGTAAAAATTCTTGCTGCCTTCCTTAATGGACTTCTGGGGGCGGAAGGGCAACTTCAATAAAAAGGACAGGAATTTAAAAAAAAAAAAAGAGAGAGAGAGATCAACACATTAAAAACTCTAACCATGTCCTACATTCCTAGAATATAATACATTAGCAAAGCTCTACTAGCTTTTAACATATTTCTATGCATACAATATAATTCACTTAACAAATAGGTATTCAAATTTATCAAAAGCTTTTGCTACATCAATTAAAATAATCACATTAATAAGGCAAGTTCTATTGATAAATTTTCTTATGTTGAGACCCTAATGCATTCTTGGGTTAAATTTTATTTGAACATTGAATTATTGTTTAATATCTAAATGTTTGATACCTAGTATTTCATTTGGAATATCAGAATGTGAGAGATCCAAGATGGCTGCAAAGGATGTAGCCACACTAACTTTAGTTGCTCTGGGATATGAAAAGAAAAAAGGAAGGACCATGTTTCCAGGGACTTGT
Organism: Oryctolagus cuniculus; assembly: GCF_051225735.1. Lineage (NCBI taxonomy): Eukaryota > Metazoa > Chordata > Mammalia > Lagomorpha > Leporidae > Oryctolagus > Oryctolagus cuniculus. The sequence continues at coordinate 36,548,715 of NC_142868.1, read as the reverse complement.
CTGACAGAAAATTGTATGAAGAACTGAAAAAACAAGAAAGACTCCATGAGATAAGACAGAAGACAGAGGAACTACTGCAGTCAGCCATGCACTATAGCCAGCTGTTGGCTATTAGCCACCATCATACCACGGAAAGGTTGGAAGAAATGACTCTGTGCCCCCTACTCACAGTTTTAGCTGAGAAGGAATTCCACAGTCACCCATTGACTTTTACTTCATCCTGGGGAGCTGCCCGGGGACTTAAGCAACTGCTGGGCTTGGAGCAGGGAAGCTGCCTTGCTTCCTTCCCATCCCCCACTCCTGCAGACCACCATACTTGGCAGTGAACAATAGAGCAGTGCTTCTGTTAAGCTTCATCCAGAATCAGAATCTGCACCAGGAGGAGACATCATCTTCTTAAAGAGAAATGAGAGGAGACTGTGGTAGCCCATGTTATTGGTGATATTGCCTGAAGGAGAACCTTAAGGACAAATGGACTTTGAGTCCAGCCTGGAGCACTAGTGCGGGGGGCAGGGTGCCCACATAAACCCATGAAACAAGAACATATTTCCTGCTTCCCATCCCCCAACAAGGGCTCCCAGCAAATAGCAGAGAGGAAGCATCATCTTAAAACGTGAGTACAGGATGCTAGAGGCAATGCATTCATAATTTTACCTAACGATTTTACCTAGGGGATTTTACCTGAGGGATAAACTCATGCTCCTGACTTATTTTGAGTCTTGCCTGAAGTGTTGGCAGAGGGCAGGACAAACACTTAAGGCTGTGAGTGAATCTCCTCCCCTCTATCTATAACACCGGTGCCTATACTCAAACTGCAAAGGTGCGACAACAGGTAGCTGGATCTGGGAATGCCTCAGCTCTCTCCATGGATGGAGTAGACTCAAGGGGCTAAGAATGGATTTCCTGCTCCCTGTGACAGTGGGAGACCTGTGTGCTATGACTATGGGAGTTCTGTGACTGTGTGGTGTGTACCTAGATTTGTAGGTAATCACTGTGTCTGGTTTCAGATGCTCAGAATTCCCTAAGGCCTGGGGTGGGTTGAGGCAGAGGGTTCTGGGCTTACACTGAGGACTGCATAAATCTTTTGTGTGGTTCTTTTAAATGAGTGGGTGGGGTGTATAGTCACTGTGGGTTCACTATGGGCATTGATCACCTTGACAGAGAAGAGAGAGGCAGGGTCACACCAGCTGACCTGATCATATACTCCTCCATGCTGACAAAAGAGATCTAAAATGCCCAACTTGGATTTCATTCTGTACTCTTGCACCATACCCAAGCACTGACTGGAGAGCCTTGGTCCCACTCAGCATACCTTCTGAATACCTACGACAGAGCAGAAACTCCATAAAACCACAGAGGCATATTTCAAAGGTTAAAGCCATCAGAAGAGAAAACCAACAAGTGGTTTCAAGAATGCCTAAAAAGAAATGTAGCGACGTGAGAAACATGAAGAAGGAAGACAACATGACTCCACCAAAAAACACAAAACTTTAGTATTGGAATATGAAGACAAAGACATTGAGGAAATGCCTAAAAAGGAATTCAAAATACTGATCATAACATTACTCAAAAGCAATGAGAAGCAAATTCATGAATTAAGGAAATGCATACATGGCATGGATGAAAAATTTTTCCATAATAGAGATATTGAAGAGAAATCAAACTGAAATATTAGAAATGAAAATTAATATGTCAATAAAAAATACAGTAGAAAGCCTTAACAACATCCCAGATATGGGAGAAGAAAGAATATCCAAGTTAGAAGACAAATCTTTGGAACTTATAGTGTCAGACCAAAAAAAGAAGTACAAATTAGAAAAATAATAAACAGCATTCAAGATTTATGGGATTCTATCAAATGACCCAACCTACAGGTCTTGGGAGTTCCTGAAGATATGGAAAAACAGAACAGATTAGAAGGCCTATTCAGTTAAATAATTATAGAAAATATCCCAAAGTTGGAAAAAGAAAAACGATATTCAAAAATAGAAGGCACATAGAACTCCTATGAGTAGAAAAAAATCTTCACCACGACACATTATATTCAAACGTAAAACACAAAGAAAAGATTCTAAAATGTGCATGAGAGAAATACCAGATTACATTTAGAGGAGCTCCAATTAGACTCACATCTGACTTCTAATCATAAACCCTACAGGCTAGGAAAGAATATTCCAAGTTTTAAGAGAAAAAAAACTGTCAACTCAGAATACCATACCCTACAATTCACTTATGAACGAAAGGAAGTAAAGGGCCTCCAAAACAAGAAACTGAAAGAATTTGTTTCACTCATCCAGCATTAGAAATGATGCTTAACGATGTGCTACAAACAGAAACAGAGAAAGACTGTATCATTATGAAAGAATATTAAGACTGAAAATACCTTAGTAAAAACAAAAGGAAATCCAAAACAAAACAATAGGAATATTTATGCAAAACTGGCAGGGTCAAGTCATTACTTAAAATAAAATCTTGATTGTAAATGGCCTAAATTCTCAATTAAAAATACAGACTGATTGAATGTATTCAAAAAAAGACCCATCTATAGCTTCATATAAAATACACACCTCACCAACAAAGATACTCACAGACTGAAAGTGAAAGGATGAAAAAAGATACTCCATGCTAGTTTTAGCCAGAGCCATTAGGCAAGAAAAAGAAATTAAAGGAATACAAATTGGGAAGGAAGAAGTCAAACTATCCCTTTTTGCAAATGATATGATTCTTTATTTAGGGGATCCAAAGAACACTAAAAAGAGACTACTGGAATTCATAGAACAGTTTGGCAAAGTAGCAGGATATAAAATCAATAAACAAAAGTCAACAGCCTTTGTACACACAGGCAATGCCATGGCTGAGAAAGAACTTCTAAGATCAATCCCATTCATAATAGCCACAAAAAAACAATCAAATACCTTGAAATAAACTTAACCAAGGACATTAAAGAACTCTACAATGAGAATTACAAAATCTTAAAGAAACAAATAGAAGAGGATACCAAAATATGGAAAAATCTTCTATGCTCATGGATTGGAAGAATCAATATCATCAAAATGTCCATTCTCCCAAAAGCAATTTGTAGATTCAATGCGATACCAATCAAAATACCAAAGACAGTCCTCTCAGATCTAGAAAAAATGATGCTGAAATTCATATGGAGGCACAAGAGACCTCGAATAGCTAAAGCAATCTTGTACAACAAAAACAAAGCCAGAGGCATCACAATACCAGATTTCAGGACATACTACAGGGCAGTGGTAATCAAAACAGCATGGTACTGGTACAGAAACAGATGGATAGACCAATGGAACAGAATGGAAACACCAGAAATCAATCCAAACATCTACAGCCAACTCATATTTGATCAAGGATCCAAAACCAATCCCTGGAGTAAGGACAGTCTATTCAATAAATGGTGCTGGGAAAATTGGATTTCCACATGCAGAAGCATGAAGCAAGACACCTACTTTTCACCTTATGCAAAAATCCACTCAACATGGATTAAAGATCAAAATCTATGACCCGACACCATCAAATTATTAAACAACATTGGAGAGACCCTGCAAGATATAGGAACAGGCAAAGACTTCTTGGAAAAGACCCCAGAAGCACAGGCAGTCAAAGCCAAAATCAACTATTGGGATTGCATCAAATTGAGAAGTTTCTGTACTGCAAAAGAAACAGTCAGGAGAGTGAAGAGGGCAACCAACAGAATGGGAAAAAATATTTGCAAACTATGCAATAGATAAAGAGTTAATAAAAAGAATTTAGAAAGAGATCAAGAAACTCCACAACAACAAAACCAACAACCCACTTAAGAGATGGGCCAAGGACCTCAATAGACGTTTTTCAAAAGAGGAAATCCAAATGGCCAACAGACACATGAAAAAATGTTCAAGATCATTAGCAATCAGGGAAATGCAAATCAAAACCACAATGAGGTTTCACCTCACCCCAGTTAGAAAGGCTCACATTCAGAAATCGACCAACAATAGATGCTGGCAAGGATGTGGGGAAAAAGGGACACTAACCCACTGTTGGTGGGAATGCAAACTGGTGAAGCCACTATGGAAGTCAGTCTGGAGATTCCTCAGAAACCTGAATATAACCCTACCATACAACCCAGCCATCCCACTTCTTAGAATTTACCCAAAGGAAATTAAATTGGCAAACAAAAAAGCAGTCTGCACCTTAATGTTTATTGCAGCTCAATTCACAATAGCTAAGACCTGGAATCAACCTAAATGCCTATCAACAGTAGACTGGATAAAGAAACTATGGGGCATGTACTCTATAGAATACTATACAGCAATAAAAATACTGAAATCCAGTCATTTGCAACAAAATGGAGGAATCTGGAAAACATCATGCTGAGAGAAATAAGCCAGTCTCAAAGGCACAAATATCATATGTTCTCCCTGATTGGCGACAACTAACCGAGCACCAAAAAGGAAACCTGTGGAAGTGAAATGGACACTATGAGAAACAATGACTTGATCAGCCCTTCTCCTGACTGTCGAGGAACAAGTTAATACTTTATCCCTTTTAGTATTTTTTTGTTCTACTTAATAATATTGGTTGAACTCTTCAATTAACACAGAATTATTCTTAGGTGTTTAAATTTAACTGAAAATTGATGCCTGTTAAATATGAGAGTGGGAATAAAAGATGGAGGAGATGTACAGTTTGGCACATGCTCAATCAGACTTGGCCCAAACGGTAGAGTTAGAAACGTGCCAGGGGATTTCAATTCAATCCCATCAAGGTGGAATGTACCAAGACCATCTCACTACTCAAAGTGATCAGTTTCAGTTCACAATTGATCATCATGATAGGATTAAGAGTCAAAGGGATCATATAAACAAGACTAGTGTCTGCTAATACTGGTTTAATTCTGTAATTATCACACAGTTATTCTTAAGTGTTGAAAATTAACTGAAATGTGATCCCTGTTAAACATAAGAGTGGGAATAAGAGAGGGAAGAGATGTATACTTTGGGGCATGCTCGGGCTGACTTGCCCCAATTGGTAGAGTTGGAAACATACCAGGGGATTCCAATTCAATCCCATCAAGGTGGCATGTGCCAATGCCATCTCACTACTCCAAGTGATCAATTTCAGTTCACAATTGATCATAATGAAAGGACTAAGAGTCAAAGGGAGCACATAAACAAGTCTAGTATCTGCTAACACCAACCGATAAAATAAATAAAGGGGAGAGTGATCCAACATGGGAAGTGAGATACTCAGCAGACTCATAGAAGGGCAGATGTCCTAAATAGCACTCTGGCCTCAGAATCAGCCCTAAAGGCACTCGGATCTGGCTGAAAAGCCCATGAGAGTATTTCAGGCATGGAAAGCCAAGACACTCTGGCAAAAAGATCTCTGTGAGTGAGATCCCAGTGGAAAGAACAGGTCTTCAAAGAGGGAGGTGCCTTTCTCTGAAGGGAGGAGAGAACCTCCACTTTGACTATGACCGTGTCTAAACAAGATAAGAGTCGGAGAATTCAAGGGGCTTCCATAGCCTTGGAAACTCATAACTGGTGCATAGGGAGATTACTGATGCCATAAACAGGAGTGTCAATTGGTAAAGTCAACAACAGGAGTCACTGTGCACTTACTCCTCATGTAGGATCTCTGTCCTTAACGTGCTGTACACTGAGGCTTAATGCTATAACGAGTACTCAAACAGTATATTTCACTTTGTGTTTCTATGGGGGTGCAAACGACTGAAATCTTTACTTAATGTACACTAAACTGATCTTCTGTAAAAAAAAAAAAGAAGAAATTATCAATTCCCAACTTGACTCTCACTGGGATTAAACATGACAATAGGTCTGATCTGATTTCATCATCATTTAAAAAAAATCATCTATTATTTTTCACTTTATGTTTCTGTGTGGGAGCAAACTGTTGAAATACTTAAGGTATACTAAGCTGATCTTCTGTATATTAAGATAATCGAAAATGAATCTTGATGTGAATGGAAGGGGAGAGGGAGTGGGAAAGGGGAGGGTTGTGGGTGGGAGGGACGGTATTGGGGGGGAAGCCATTGTAACACATGAGTCGTACTTTGGAAATTTATATTCATTAAATAAAAGATTTAAAAAAAAAAAAAAAAGACTAGTGTCTGCTAATACTAACTGATAGAATTAAAAAGGAGAGAATGTTCCAACATGGGAAGAGGGATACACAGCAGACTCATAGAATGGCAGATGCCCTGAACAGCACTCTGGCCTCAGAATCAGCCCTTAAGGCATTCAGATCTGGCTAAAAAGCCCATGAGAGTTTCTCAGGCATGGAAAGCCAAGACACTCTGGCAAAAAAAAAAAAAAAAAAAAAAAAAACACAAAAAGCACAACACTGAAATGATAGATCTCTGTGAATGAGATCCCAGCAGAAAGAATGGGCCATCAAAGAAGGAGATACCTTTCTCTGAAGGGAGGAGAGAACTTCCACTTTGACTGTGACCTTGTCTAAATAAGATCGGAGTTGGTGAACTCAAGAGGCTTCCATAGCCTTGGCAACTCATGACAAGAGCCTAGGGTGATTACTGATGCCATAAACAAGAGTATTAATTGTTAAATCAACAACAGGAGTCACTGTGCACTTACTCCCCATGTAGGATCTCTGTCCTTAATGTGTTGTACTATGTGAATCAATGGTATAACTAGTAATCAAACAGTACTTTATACTTTGTGTTTCTGTGTGGGTGCAAACGGTTGAAATCGTTACTTAATGTATACTAAATTGATCTTCTGTATATAAAGAGAATTGAAAATGAATCTTGATATGAATGGGATGGGAGATTTAGCGGGACATGGGAGGGTTGCAGGTGGGAGGGAAGTTATTAGTGGGGGAGCCACTGTAATCCAAAAGCTGTACTTTGGAAATTTATATTTATTAAATAAAAGTTTAAAAAATTAAACAGCAACAACAAAAAAGATATTACATGCTAACAGAAAAGGAAAAAAGAGCAAGAGTAACCATTCTGATATCAGACAAAATAGATTCTAGCATAAAAAATGTTAAACAAAGAAGGGCAGTATGTAGCGATTAACAGATAAATTCACAGAAAATCGTGACTATAGAACATGTATATGCACTGAATGCTAGAACATTTGGCTATTTAAAAGCATTGTTAATGTTTCTAAAAGAAGACATGGACTCCAGTACAATAATAATTGGGGACTTCAACACCCCACTTTCATCAAAGGACAGAGCAACTAGACAAAATATTAAGAACAGAACAACATAGCTAATCTACACTATAGGTCTGACATCTATAGAACTTTTCATCCCACAGTTGCAGAACACACTTTCTTTTCATCAGTGCATGGAACTTTTTCTAGGATTGACTGTATGCTGGAACATAAAGCAAGTCTCAGCAAATTAAAAAAAAAAAAAACTGAAATCAAACCATGCATCTTTTCTGACCATAATGGAATGAAGATGAAAATAAACAACTTAATACTATTGAAACTCATAAGATAGTTTGGTAATGTTGCTGTTTATAAAAGTCAACACACAAAAATCAATAGCCTTTGTATATACAGACAATGCTATGGCTGAGATAGAACTTGTGATCATTACCATTGACAATAGGCACAAAAACATATGTAAATACCTTAGAATAAACTAGACCAAGGAGGTCAAAGATCTCTATGATGAAAATTACAAAACATTGAAGAGAGAAAGAAATGAAGACACAAAAAAATGGAAGAATCTTCCATGTTCATGGATTGGAATACTTAATATAATCAAAATATCATTACTGCCAAAAGAAATTTACAGATTCAATGTGGTCCCAATCAAAATACTAATGACATGTATCTTAGATCTTAAAGAAATGATGCTAAAATTCACACAAGAGACCCCAAATAGCTAAAGCAATCTTAAACAACAAAAACAAATCCAGAGAAAGCTTAATACCAGATTTCAAGACATATAAAATGGCAGTTACAATCAAAAGAGCCTGGTTGATGGCATAAAAATAGACATGTAAGCCACTGGAACAGAATAGAAATCCCATAAATCAATCAATGAATCTAAAACAAGCTAAACTTTGACAAAGGAGATAAATCAGTATATGAGAGAGTTACTTGTATCCCATAATCAATGTAGCACAAGTCACGATAGCAAAGATATGGAACCAACCCAGATGTCCATCAGCTGTTGAATGGATAAAGAAATAATGGTCTATATACACTTTGGACTACTACTCAGCTATAAAAAAAAGAAAGAAAGAAATCCTGTCTCTTGCTACAAGATGGTTGAAACTAGAATCCATTATATGTAGTCAATCCCAAAAAGAAAGATATCATGTATTTCCCCTGATCTTATGTAACTAATAGAATACATTCAATAATAATACAATATAATACTTACAATACAATACATACAATAATAATACAATATAATACAATACAATATGTACACATAGGCAAGAAAATAAATCAAAGGGATACAAATTGGAAAGGAGGAAGTCAAATTATCCCTATTTTCAGATGATATGATTCTGTATATAGGAGATCGAAAAGACTCCAAGAAGAGACTATTAGAACTCATAGAAGAGTTTGGTAAAGTAGCAGGATATAAAATCAATACCAAAAAATCAACACCTTTTATACACAGACAATTCCAAGGCTGAGAATGAACTTCTAAGATCAATCACATTCACAATAGCTCCAAAAAATCAAATGTCTTGGAAAAAAATTTAACCACGATGTCAAAGATCTCTACAATTAGACTTACAAAACATTAAAGAACAAAATAGAAGAAGATACCAAAAAATGGAAAAATCTTCGATGTTCATGGATTGAAATAACCAATATCATCAAAATGTCCATAATACTGAAAGCACTCTACAGTTTTGTTGCAATCCCAATCAAAATACAAATGATATTCTTCTCATCTAAAATTCACATGGAAACACAAGAGACTCCAAATAGCTAAAGCAATCTTATACAATAAAAATGAAGCCAGAGGTACCATAATACCAGACTTCAAGATATACTATAGGGCAGTTATAATAATAAAAAAAAAAAAAAAACCAGACATGTAGACCAAAGAAACAAAATAGAAACTCCAGAAATCAATCCATGCATCTACAACCAATATAACTTTGATAAAGGAGCTAAAATCAATCCCTGGAGCAAAGACAGTCTCTTCAACAAATGGTGTTGGAATAACCGGATTACACAGGCATAAGTAAGAAACTAGATCTCTGCCTTACACCTTATAAAAAAAATCCATTCAAAATGGATCAAATAACTAAATCTATAACCTGATACCATCAAATTACTAAAGAATATTGGGGAAACTCTGCAAGATGTTGGCACAGGCAAATGATTCTTGGAAAAGATTCCAGAAACACAGGCAATCAAAACCAAAATTGACAAATGGGATTACATCAAACTGGGAAGCTTCTGCACTGCAAAATAAACACTCACCAAAGTGAAGAGGCAACAACAGAATGGGAGAAAATATTTGGAAACTACACAACCTGCAATGAGTTAATTTCCAAAATTATTTATAAGTATTCAACAAAAGCAAAAAAAATCTAGTTAATAAATGGACAAAGGAATTTAACAGGAATTTTTCAAGAAAGGAAATTAAAATGGCCAACATACACTTGAAAAAAATGTCCAGGATCACTAGCCATCAGGGAAATACAAATCAAATCACAATGAGGTTTCACTTCAACCCAGTTAGAGTGGCTCTCATACAGAAATCAACAAACAACAAATGCTGGCAAGGAAGTAGGGAAAAGAGTACCCTAGTCCACTGTTAGTAGGAATGTAAACTGTTTCAGATACTGTGGAGGACAGTATGGAGATACCTCCCAAATCTGAATATAGACCTACCATATGATCCAGCCATCCCACTCCTGGGAATTTACCCAAACCAGAAGAAATCAGCATATGAAAGAGTTATCTGTACCCCATGTCCATTGCAACACAATTCACAATAGCCAAGGTATAGGATAATCCCAGATGTACATCAACTGATGACTGGAAAAAGAAAATATGGTGTATACACACTAAGGAGTGATACTCAGTTGAAGAAAGAAGAAAGAAAAGAGAATAAAGAAAAGAAAAAGAGAGAGAGAGAGAGGAAGGAAGGAAGGAAGGAATATTGTCTTTTGCACAAAATGGATGCAACTGGAAACCATTATAATTAGTGAAATAAACCAGTCCCAAAAAGACAGATACCATATGTTTTCCTTGATCCAATGTAACTTAAAAAGTACCTAAAATGTAGTATATTAGAATGAAATGGACATTTTGAGATTTGATGGTTGTTTAGAGCCCTTGTCTCTTCTATTGAGAAATAGTGGGTTTTTTCTTCATATTATTTGTTGAACTCTTTTACTTAGTGTAGGATGAACCTCACGATCATTAACTAAACTGAAAATATATCTTTGCAAAAATTAGGGATGGGAGAGGGAGGAGGAAGAAGGACTGTAGAGAGGGTGAGAGAAAGGGTAGGGTGGGATGTGTCACCTAATGTATGTTCCTAAATCTGTATGTATGAAGCCGGCGCCATGGCTCTAGGCTAATCCTCTGCCTTGTGGCGCTGGCACACCGGGTTCTAGTCCCGGTCGGGGCGCCAGATTCTGTCCTGGTTGCCCCTCTTCCAGGCCAGCTCTCTGCTGTGGCCAGGGAGTGCAGTGGAGGATGGCCCAAGTACTTGGGCCCTGCACCCCATGGGAGACCAGGAGAAGCACCTGGCTCCTGCCATCGGATCAATGCGGTGCGCCCGCAGCGCAGCACGCCGGCTGCGGCGGCCATTGGAGGGTGAACCAATGGCAAAAGGAAGACCTTTCTCTCTGTCTCTCTCTCTCACTGTCCACTCTGCCTGTCAAAAAAAATCTGTATGTATGAAATACAGAAACCTGTATAACAAATAAAATTTTAAAAAAGAAAATATGAGAAAAGGAAGGCTCTCATATAGAAATCAACAATCCATAAATGCTGGCAAAGACATGGAGAAAAACACACCCTAATCCATTGTTACTGGGAATGTGAACTGGTGCAGCCATTGTAGAAAATGGTATGGAGATGCCTCAGAAATCTGAATCTACCATATTATCCAGACATCCCACTCCTTGGGATTTACCCAAATGAAATTAAATCAGCATGTGAAAAAGTGATTTATACCACCTTGTTTATTGCCCTCAACTCACAACAGCTGAAATGGAATCAACCCAGATGTCCATCAACTGATGACTGGATAAAGAAATTATTTTATATGTAAACTATGGAATACTACTCAGTGGGGAAAAAAGAACATTCCCTCTTTTGCAGCAAAATGTATGCAACTGGAAATGATTGTACTTAGTTAATAAGCCAGTCCCTAAAAGACAAATACCATATTATTTCCCTGATCTGTGATAACTAATAGAGTATCCAAAATGTAATGTATTAGAGTGAAATTTACAGTTGGAGATTTGATGATTTTTAATAACCTTTGTCTCGAATATTGAGGAACAGTGTTTTTTCTTCATACTATTTTTTGAACTCTTTACTTAGGGTAGGGTTATTCTTATGGTATTAAGTAAACAGGAAATAGATCTTAGTAAAAATTGAGTGGAATATGAGAGGGAGGAGGATGAAGGGTAGGAGTGTAGAGGGAAGGAGGGTTGGTGTGAAGTATCACTATGCTCATGAAATTTGTGTACCTTAAATAAAATTTAAAAAAGAAATCTTTCGTAACAATTTTCTTCTGATGTATATGTCAGTCATCAGAGATTATTAAACAAAATTACAAGGAATTGTTTGAAGGCTGTTTAGTTTCAGGTAAATCAGGTAGCTTCGATTCTTAAACCACAGTCATTCTATGAAGAATCTTCAAAAAGTTCATGGAGAATGTGTGTCATGAAAATACTATGCATGCATTTCAAAAATATTTTGCACAAAAATAAACTTACCTTTTAATTCAATTTTATTCTATTTTCCATAAACTTCAATGCATTCCCATATAATCATTCTTCCTTGGTTCTTCCTCCAACCATCTATATTTTAATCACTAAAGATATTTTCATTTCTAACATCACTAAATCCTTTTAAATCCACCTTGATCACCGCCTGGGATCAGACCTTCAAAGCCATACACCTTGTGCAGTATCTTTTCGTTTGAGGTTTCTCCTCTTCCCGCCTCTCCTGTGGGCATCTGCCAAGCCGTCCTTCAAGTTGTGATAACTGAGGATCAGCCTTCTCATTTCATGCAGGCATTCAAAAAAAACCTGCCTCTTTCAATCTGTTCTTTATCATGAAACTTGTATGGCCATCATTCTCAATGCCTGCTTTGCCTCTATGCCCTCTTTCCTCCTCTTTGTTACCTACTGATGGCTCAATCTCATCTTTTCCATGGAATCTTTTTTAACCACTCTGACTCAGAAACTCCCTATTCTGAAATCTACTTCCACAGTGTTTATATAATTCTGTTAAACCATGGCTTCTAGCCATATTCATTTCTCTTTATTTTTAATTTCTTCTTAGAAATACCCTTAAAATAGCAAATGAAATTCTTTACTGTACTCTGCCTCTTCCCTTGGAATAGGTTGCACATAGTAAAACATGTGCAAAAAATATTTAATCAGTATATGATTATTTAAGGAATAGCAGGACCACAGGGGAAAAATACATTCAATAGACCTGATTTTTAAAATATTGTAGTGTATTCTATGTTCATTTGATATTATCTGCTAGTACACAAACCAAATAAATTAAAACTTAAAATTAGAAACCTAATGCAGAAAGTATATAGTAAATATCTGTTTATTATAAAATCTTGAGGAGCCGGCACTGACATTGTAGGTTAAGCTTCCACCTGCTGTGCTGGCATCCCATATGGATGCCGGTTCAAAACCTGGTTGCCCTACTTCCAATCCAGCTCCCTGTTAGTGCTCCTGGGAAAGCAGCTAAAGACAGTCCAAGTACTTGGGCCCCTGCGCCCATGTGGGAGACCTGGAAGAAGCTCCTGGTTCCTAGCTTTTTTTAAAAAAAGATTTATTTTATTTATTTGAAATACAGAGTTACAGAGTTACAGAGAGAGGTGAGACAGAGAGGTCTTCCATCCGCTGGTTCACTCCCCAGATGGCCACAAAGGCAGGGGGCTGAGCCAATCTGAAGCCAGGAGCCAGGAGCTTCTTCCTGGTCTCCCACGTGGGTGCAGGGGCCCAAGGACTTGGGCCATCTTCTACTGCTTCCCCAGGTCATAGCAGAGAGCTGGATCAGAAGAGGAGCAGCCGGGACTAGAACCAGTGCCTGTACGGGATGCTGGTGCTTCAGGCCAGGGCTTTAACCCATTGTACCACAGCACCAGCCCCTGGTTCCTAGCTTTAGATCAGCCCAGCTCCAACTGCTGCAGCCATTTGGGGAGTGAACCAACGATGGAAGACCTCTCTCTCTCTCTCTGCCTCTCCCTTAATTCTGCCTTTCAAATGGATAAATAAATCTTTAAAAAATAAAGGAAAATCTTGAATATGCATTGCTCCCTATGGAGTGATTTGATAGTTAACCACTGCGAGCAATATTAATTAACTAAATTCCAACAAAGAGCTCAGGAGTCAAAAGTCACAAAGCCAGGAACTTTATCATTTTTTAACGCTAAACATTGAGGCCTTAAACATGCATCAAGGAAATATATTTCTGTTTATTTCCATTCTGGACAGACCATTTTCAATTGTACCAAAGCCTTTTAATGCTCACATCCTTCTTTTTAGGAAGTACAATGCGAAGGGTGGGTTTATGTTTTGAACAGCTAAGAAATCTCAAGAACTCTTGTGAGGTCTATGCTCAGTGACCATAACCCTCTAAAAACGAAGTGTTCTCAGAACACTTTTAAAAACCAGTTTGTAGTGTACTATTTGTTCTTCAGATTCCCCAGGCCCTTGACCTGACATACCACATTTCAGGTGCAAATCATTTGTATGGTTAAACTTTGGAGTGCATGAAAACCTTCATGCTTATTTAAAAATATTAAATACTAGATTTCTGGGAAGAAAGAAAAAAAGCACATTACCAGCCAATGTTTCTATTTTCAATAGGCTAAATAATTATGAATTAAATTACTAGGTATTCAGTGTATCTAGGTTTATATGAACATGCTAAGAAAATACATAATACTAGAAAATTTTAGAACAAATATTACAAAGGAAATAAAAATGCCTCTTTACCACTCACCCTAAGTTCCTCAATAGCATCCAGTACCAAGCATATGCACTGCACTAGATTAAATCTTTTAAAATCCATGGTAGTTAAGTAATTCTATAACCAGATGATGCCCCAGAAAAAATAAAATCCTTGCTTTATTCCACCTCAACATGTATCTATTCTCCTTTTTATAAGTGACAGGAATAGTATTAATTAGCTAGGGCTGCCATAACAAAGTACCACAAACTGCCATGTCTTAAACAACCAAAATATTGTCTCACATTCTTCCCAGATCTAGGAAAAATATGCTAAAAATTCAAATGAAAAGACAAGAGACCCCAAATAGCTAATCAATCTTATGCAACAAAAACAAAGCCAGAGGAATCACAATACCAGATTTCAGGACATACTACAGGAGAGTTATAATCAAACAGCCTGGTACTGGCACAAAAACAGACATGTAGACCAATAGAACAGAACAGAAACTTCAGAAATCATTCCATGCATCTACAATCAACCTGTTTTTGACAAAAGAGCTAAAATCAACCCCTGAAGAAAGGACAGTCTCTTTAACAAATGGTGCTAGGGAAACTGGACTCCACATGCAGAAATATGAAGCAAGACCCCTACCTTAACACGTTACACAAAAATCCACTCAAAATGGAACAAAGACCTAAAACTACAACCTGATACTATCAAATTACTAGAGAACATTGGGGAAACTCTGCAAGACCTTGGCATAGGCAAAGACTTCTTGGAAAAGACCCCAGAAGCACAGGGAATCAAAGCCAAAATTGACAAATGGGATTTCATCAAGCTTTCTCGTATCTGCACTTCAAAAGATACACTCAGCAAAATGAAGAGGCAACCAACAGAATAGGAGAAAGTATTTTTGAAAACTATGTAACTGATAAAGGGTTAACATCCAGAATCTATAAAGAGCTCAAGAGATTCAACAACAACAACAACAAAATCCACTTAAGGAGTGGGCAAAGGACTTGAACATATACTTCAAGAAGGGAAATTCAAATGGCCAATGGACACTAGAAAAAGTGCTCAGGATCACTACCCATTAGGGAAATGTAAATCAAACCACAGTGAGGTTTCACCTCACTCAAGTTAGAGTGGCTCTCATACAGAAATCAACAAACAGCAAATGCTGGCAAGGAAGTGGGGAAGAGAGTACCCTATTACACTGTTGGTAGGAATACAAACTGGCTCAGCCACTCTGGAAGACAGTATGGAGATACCTCCCAAATCTGAATATAGACCTACCATATGATCCAGCCATCCCACTCCTGGGAATTTACCCAAACCAAATGAAATCAGCATATGAAAGTGTTATCTGTACCCCATGTTCATTTCAGCACAATTCACAATAGCTAACATATAGAATGAGCCCAGAATCCCATCAACTGTTGACAAGATAAAGAAATTATGTATAAATACACTATGGAGTTTTACTCAGTAAAAAAATGAAATTCTGTCTTGCAACAAGAAACCATTATACTTAGTGAAGTAAACTATTCCCAGAAATATAGATATCATATGTTTTCCCTCATCTTGGGTAACTGATAGAGTACCTAAAATGTAATATATTGGAATTAAACGGACATTTTGAAAAGATAATTGTTTACAGACATTGTCTCTTCCATTGGGGAATAGTGTTTTTCTTCTTCTTACTATTTTTGAAATATTTTACCTAGTAATGGTTAACTTTATGATCATTAAGTAAACTGAAAGTTGATCTTTATAAAAATTAAGAGTGGGAATGGGAGACAGAGGAGGAAGAAGGATTGGAGCGTAGGCAGGAGGGAGGGTAGGGTGAGAAGTATCTCTATGTTCCTAAATCTTTATATATGAAATAGTTGAAATTTGTGTAATTTAAGTAAAACTTTTAACAAAATTTTTCTCACAACCATGGAGGCTGAAAGCTAGAGGTATTGAAAATGCTCCTTCTGTGCCTGTGAGAAAGAAATCTGTTCTCTGCTCCAGCTAATTCTGGTGGTTTGTTGCAGTATTGCACTCCTGAGCTTGTAGAAATATCACCCTGATCTCTGCCTTCACGATCACATGGCATTCTCCCTGTGTATGTGATTGTGACCAATTGTTTCCTTTTTGTAAGGGTATCAGTCATTTTATGTATTACCACATCTTAACTAATTATATCTTCAAGAGCCCTCTTTCTAAACATGACCACAATCTGTAGTAGAGTAGGTTAGGATTTCAGTATGTGAATTTGGAGAGTAAAAACAGGTACCAAGAATTAAGATAATTTACTCATATGGTACAAATAATGAATTATCCAGGACATACACAAAAAAAGGAAAAAAATCATCAAATAAGAAGAAGGAACTTGATGTGTCAAATTTGTATAGCTCTATTTCATTTTAATAAATCATTCATGCATGCATTAAAAATGCGTACTGATTAATATCAACCATGTACAAACACTGTGGAGAAAAAGGAATGCACATGACATTAGGGACAACCCAATTCTTGATCTGTGCCTCACATACACTCATGATTCTTTCAGATTGTTCAACATCTTTCTAGTGGCAATAAACTGCTATTCTCCTGATAAAATACTTTTTTCCATTTCAAAATCATACATTAGACCTAAAATGACATATACTTTTATTGGGGAAGCTCTTCCTGTTCAAAGTTCTTTGTCATTTATAGTTGAACAATGTTACAACCTCGTACTCATTAAAGATGAATGTAGTTGGGAAGACTATGTAGTTACAGATAATTGTCCTACAGTATTGGAAGTTCTTTATCTTCTGGTTATCACTTAGCAAAATAGTTCTTACTTTTCTGAATTCTTGATTTCTTTCCCGTTTTCCTTTGTGATTTTTGAAACAGATAAAATTTGGGGAGACATATTTAAAAATTCAAAATTTAGGTAATAGAATAAGTTAGTCATTGTCATCAAGGAGCTCTACATCATTTCAGATTTTCTGCTGACAATGACTGTCAATGACAAGAACAATCTCTCTCTCTCTCTCTCTCTCTCTGTCTCTCTCTCTGTGTGTGTGTGTGTGTATATGTGTGTGTGAGTGTGTGTGTGTGTGTTGCTGGTTTAAAGAGTAGGCAGCACAGTCCAATGTATCCAACATTTGTGGCAATAAAAGAACACTTAAGAGGGATGTTAACGTTTCCATTTGTTGGCCCCACATAGATAAAATGTAAAGAACAGGAGGTATATGCATTTTCTTAGTTATATAAGGAATGATTTATAGATCTGTGAGCCAATGAACCACACATAAGAATTGAAACCCCAGCTCCCAGTTCCTAATCCATTTTGAAAATTAGTAGGAGACATGACCACACAAATCAAGGAATCTCATAGGTAGAAATTACTCTATAATTGAATGAAATACCAGAATATCCATGTGTTCTGCTTTCCCCAGCCTTACACACCAGGAAAACCAACTGTACAACACAGTGGTACTTGGATACTGGAACAATGTCTGTGTTCAAGTCACACTTACTATGTGACCTTGTACAAATCATTTGATTCTTCTGTCTCACCTTCCTCTTAGGCAAAATGGCAATAACAGTAGTACCTACTTAATGAAATTATGCACAAATGAAATGTCAGGGAACTTTAAAAAAGTTTCAGAATATACATTACCCATTTCCTACAAATTTTTGAAGACCACTCATTTACATGCATTTTGAAATTTTTTGCACAAAAAATAAACATATATCTTAATTCCATTTTCTGTGAAACTTTTGAAGTCCCTCATATATTAATAACTGCAGATTGCTTATAAAATGTCTCTGACATATAAGCATGAATTCATACACTATCAGAAATGTGTGATTCATCTGTAAACTATTTTGCGTGGGGTTAAGTAGTGATTTGAACTTTAAACAATGTATTTCTTAGTTGGCATGGAGTGGATAGTGAAGCAGCAGGGCACACATGTCACCTATTAAGGCTCCTAAAATGGAGAACATCCAGGTGGCTCAAGCCACAAGGAAGATGCCTCTGATCTCACTGATCCTGCCAGACATTGTGTGGGACACACTTGGCTAAACAGAAAAGAACTACCAGTTTCCCATTGCACGTTTAGCTTCCCAAGTCAGCCTGTTACCTATGCTATATTAACATGTACAGGCTTCTGCCAGGGAGTTGGGATTGTAGGTCCCAACACCCTTGAGAGAATTCCCCTTTTTCCTCAGTGGATCAAAGGTTACGGAATATCATATTATTGTGTAGTAGTGGTTTAATCTGAAAGCACATGTGTATGGGTTTCTCGGTACTAGTGGTTGGCACATCCAACATCCACCAACAGCTCTAAATGAAACCCAGGGACCCTAGCTACCCTAAGATAGCCTTTAAATACTCATTCAATCCAATCACTCAATAAATCCTTATGTCAGTAAGTGTAAAACATGCAAATAATTTAAGAAAACTTTTTTAAAAGGCCACAAAGTATAAATTCCATGAGATGAACTAAAGTACCAAAAGTGGGACAGAGAAAAGAAATGGACATATACTGGGGTAGATAAGGGAGAGAAAAAGGAATAAGGCTTCGAAGATTCCACAGAGGAGGCAGTGTCTGAACTGGGTCTTTGGGAATATGTGACGATGATTTGCAATATCTTCCCTGAGAGAGAGAAGGAGCAGACCCAGTTCCAACACAACAACAAAATGGCTCCTAGAAGCAGTGACTGTCAACAAGTACAATAGAATTCATAGGTAAACGGAGAAAATGTGGCATTGATGATTTGAAAGCAAATTAACTCCCTCACTCACTGCCCCTTCCAGTAGAATTAATACCTGCATAAATTAGGATTAAACGATGAGAATTTAAATTACATACTCAAATAAATTCAAATGTCTATCTTTTACAACTTCACACTAAATGATTTTTTTATTTGCCACTTACTTCAATGGTGATTTTGTATATCTCATTGTCTTTAAGTCTCTCTTTTTTTCTCTGTCAGTCTGTATGATCTGTAATGCCCATAAGTGCTAAGTAATAGCTACCAAGAAGGCTTTGGTTGTCCTTTCATGATAAACAAACATGTAAGCATGGAGTTGTTGCCTGTTTCCCCATATGGTGTACATGTGGTTAGGGAACAGTACAATTAAATCTCAATTATCCATTTATCTAGTTATATGTTTAGCAATGCAGTATAGCCTGCTAAAAGTATATGAGAGAAGCACTATGTGGAGGTTGGTATTGTGGTGCAGTGGCTTAAGCCACTGTCTGCAATTCCAGAAACCTATGTGAGCACCAGTTCAAATCCCAGCTGCTTCACTTCCAATCCAATCACTGCTAATTTACCAGGGAAAGAAGCAGGAGATGGGTCAAATGCTTGGGCCCCTGTCACCCTTCTGAGAGGCCCAGATGGAGTCTCAAGCTCCTGGATTCATCCTGCCCCAACCCTGGCCATTGCTATCATTTGGGGAGTGAACACAGCAGATAGAAGATCTCTCTCTGTCTCTCTGTAATTCAAGCATACAAATAAATAAATCTTAAGGAAAAAAAAAAGAATAAATACTATGTACTGTCTAATTCTGTGTTACTTTCCTGGAAAATTATAATCTAGTTTAAAAGATAGAGCATATATCTGTGAAATAATAAGTGTGCAAGATGGTATGAAATCATATATCAAATGAATGCCAAGGTCAGCACTCAAGAGGGAAACTACCATAAGCATGATCAATAGTAGACCACGTTACAGGAGGAGGGGCATGGGCTATAACTAGAAGGATAAGCATCATTTATATAAAAAAGAAAAGGAATTCACCTGCAGTCAGAAAGAATGCAATTGACAGGGGCCGGCACTATGGCATAGTGGGTAAAGCCACCACCTGCAGTGCCAGCATCCCATATGGCTGCTGGTTTGAGTCCCAGCTGCCCCTCTTCCGATCTGGCTCTCTGCTGTGGCATGGGAAAGCAGTAGACGATGGCCCAAGTGCTTGAGCCCCTGTACCCACGTGGGAGACCCGAAAGAAGCTCCTGTTTCCTGGCTTTGGATAGGCACAGCTCCAGCCGTTGCAGGCAACTGAGGAGTGAACCAGCAGATGGAAGACCTCTCTCTCTGTCTGCCTCTCCTTCTCTCTGTGTGTAACCTGGACTTTCAAGTAAATAAATAAATATTTCTTTAAAAAAAAGAATGCAATTGGCTGGCGCTGAGGCTCACTAAGCTAATCCTCCGCCTGCGGCGCTGGCACCCCCGGGTTCTAGTGCCGGTTGGGGCACCAGATTCTGTCCCGGTTGCTCCTCTTCCAGTCCAGCTCTCTGCTGTGGCCCAGGACGGCAGTGGAGGATGGCCCAAGTGCTTGGGTCCTGCACCTGCATGGGATACCAGGAGGAAGCACCTGGCTCCTGGCTTCGGATCAGCGCAACATGCCGGCTCTAGCGGCCACTTGGGGGGTGAACCAACGGAAAAAGGAAGACCTTTCTCTCTCTCTCTCTCTCTCTCTCTAACTCTGCCTGTCAAAAAAAAAAAAAAAAAAAAAAAAGACTGCAGTTGACAAAGACCAAGTCAGGAGAGTTGTCTCTGCAAATCAGGAGATAAAGAGAAAAATAGCAAGGCCAAGGATTAGGGTACGATCAAATTATGGTTCAAGTTGAAAAATCAAGTTCAGGAATTTAGGACTTTTCTGACTTTAGAAACTATATTGCTGATACCTTCTAAGACAAAGAAAAATTTGGATAATTTGGTTGAGTTTTTGGCAGACTTGTTGTTACAATGGATAGGAACATGGATAACACCAAATATCAAATAAATTGAAGACAGGTAAATTTGTCTTTGGATGGCATTGTATGTATGGTTGAATACTTTCTTAAAAGAGTAATGTTTGTAATGACCACTGTAAAGAATTCGAAAATAAGAAAAAAAAAAATTGGGTCCGGTGCTTTGACATAGTAGGTTAAGCCTCCACCTTCGGCATCCTGTATGGGAGCTGCTTAGAGTCCTAGCTGCTCTACTCCTGATAGAGCTGCCTGCTAATGCCCTGGGAAAGCAGTGGAAGATGGTCCAAGTGCTTGGGCCCCTACACCCATGTGGGAGACCCAAAAGAAGCTCCTGGCTCCTGGCTTTGGATCAGTCGAGCTCCAGCTGTTGCAGCCATTTAGGGAGTGAACCAGCAGTTGAAAGGCCTCTCTTTGTCTTTCTCTCTCTCTGTAACTCTGCCTCTCAAATAAATAAATAAACCTTAAAAAAGAAAGAAAGAAAGAAAGAAAGAAAGAAAGAAAGAAAGAAAGAAAGAAAGAAAGAAAGAAAGAAAGAAAGAAAGAAAGAAAGAAAACCTTTTTCTCCCATCCACACACCTTGTCTCTTCTGCAAGAACCACTTGGATCAGGAATTATATAGGACTGGGTTTCTTTTGCACTAAAGAAAATGAACAAGCCCTCGTATTGAGAGCTTAGTACAAAGGTCTAACTAATTATCTGAGAGAGACCCTGATAACTAGGTAGGAAAAGAGTGCCCACGGCAGGGAGGGTAGGTTTCCCAAACAATGTAGGGCTGGAAGGAGGTAGCATTTGCAGGAGCAATAGGGACCTGTGTCCACTACCCATATTTCAGCAATGCCCTGGGGTTTAGCAGAACCTTTAGGAGTTAGGTTCACATAGATACCTAGTATGCAGCAAAAGGGATTCATTGCCAAGATAGGGACAGAGCAGAATAAGATTGCAACTTTCAGTAATGGATCTCCTGACCTTCAAGGGAACAAGGAACAGCTAAGTTGTGACGATGAAAAACACTAGAGACATGTCGCTCCCCCTCTTCGTGGAAGAACGACACAGGACCCTGCGCTGTTCTTTTGTCTGCTCGGCCCTTCCCGGGTTTGCTGCTGGTTCTTCCCGGGTTGTCTACCGACCCTTCCACCTCCGTGGAAGGGCGGTTCCCCCTGCCACATTCCCCACTTCCGCGGGGGAGTGGCACACCGCCGGCCGGCTCTCTTGGGGGCTGCACAGGTGTTCCTTCAGATAGATGTTCCTGGTGCATGTTGTCTCTCTCCTCCTTTATAGTCCTCTTCCACCAATCCCAACTCTGCTACCCACACGCCGAGTACGCTGCTCTCCTCCAATCAGGAGCAAGATCAGCTCCTGCAGCTCAGTCAATCAAGTTGGCGAGAGGCAGCTGTATAGAAGCTGGTTACTCCCTTCTCAGCGCCATATTGTGGGAGAGCAGGGGCATAGAATAAGTCTTAATTCCAGTAACTTAGTCTAGTCCGAGTTGCTCCCAGTTGCTCCCCACAGAGACAGTCTCCACATTTCCTGGGTTTCCTAAACAGAGGGTTCCTTAAAATGATTGAAGATGATTTTTTTCCACAAATTCTGTTGTCTGGGAACTAAATCAATCAATTATGGCAATGGAGCAAATTCATGACCTTCCTGTATTTGGTTTTTCTTATTTTTTGAAGTATATGTCTTCTCTTATTCTTGAACAAAAAATGGGCTTTTATTATATAAAATATTTCAGATACAGGAAAATATAAAAAGAGCTCAGTAAAAATACACAGATTTAATAATTTTTAATATTTGCCATATTCACTTCAGGTATATTATATATAAATATATACTTTTTTAAAACAAAGAGTGAATATATTAATATCACATAACGTGGGATTCATGACAAATATAAAATAAGGAAATAAGGGTATATTATTAGGTAAGGTATAAAATTCAGTGAAGACAGCATTTATAAAAATATATCAACATCTACACATTTATATATACATATATGATTATATTTATTATTACTACATTTATGTATATATAAAACATATGTACATATGAAACTTCCACATATACAAGAAAATCCATTTGGCATTTGCTTTTCTGTGTTGGGATTATTTCACTTAGCATAATGATCTTCAGTGTTGTCCATTTTGTTGAAAATGTCAAGATTTCCTTCTATTTTATGGCTAACATTCCCTGGTGTATATATATCACATTTTCTTTATCCATTCATTCATTGATGGACATCTAGATTGATTCTCCTTCTTTGCTGTTGTAATTAGTGCTTTCATTTCTATGATATACAGTTATAAGTTCACAGCAGAGGAATAACCACATAGCCACATTAGATGGCAAAGCAAAGGTTATTAAGTGTAAATTATGGCCGGCGCCGCGGCTCACTAGACTAATCCTCCGCCTTGCGGCACAGGCACACCGGGTTCTAGTCCCGGTCGGGGCGCTGGATTCTGTCCCGGTTGCCCCTCTTCCAGGCCAGCTCTCTGCTGTGGCCAGGGAGTGCAGTGGAGGATGGCCCAAGTCCTTGGGCCCTGCACCCCATGGGAGACCAGGAGAAGTACCTGGCTCCTGCCATTGGATCAGTGCGGTGTGCCGGCTAAAGCGCGCTGGCCACGGCAGCCATTGGAGGGTGAATCAACGGCAAAGGAAGACCTTTCTCTCTGTCTCTCTGTCTCTCCCTCTCACTGTCCACTCTGCCTGTCAAAAAAAAAAAAAAAAAAGTTATGCTGAAGATTCTATTACCCAAAGAAATATGAGAAGAAGTGATAAGCTCAGTAGAGGGAACGTGGAATGAATAAAATTGGCATGGATCTCTAAATTCCTTCTCGTATCTTTATTCCATATATATATCTGCTATGGTTTGAATGTTTGGCCCCTCCAAAATCCATGTTACTATTCAGCTGTCATTGTAACAGTATTGTGTGCATATTTTTAAAAAATTCAGGAGGATGTCAAAAAATTCACAGAAAATGTGTATTATGAAAAATTATACAGGGATTTCAAATTTTTGTGCCAAAATAAATTATCTTTTAATTCAATTTTCCATGATTTGTTTTAAATTTCCACTGTATTAAGAGGTGAGACTTTATGTAATGTGTATAAGTGAAACTGACATCTTGACATCTGATTATTATTTATAGCTACTGTCTATACTCCTGAGGAACAGTAGCATTTCTGCTTAATACTTGTTGACTTTTTTACTCAGTGGAGAATTAAACTTGTGATTATAAAGTAAATTGAAAGTATGCCATCACAAAAATTTTTTAAAAAATAACAAAGAAAGGGAGTGGAAAGGTGGGAGTGAGGAAGGAGAGTGGGAAGTATCATTATGTTCTTAAAACTGTATATATGAAATACATTAAATCTGTTCCCCTTACATAAACAAATAAAATAAATTGAGAAAAAGAAGTAGGCTATGGAGACTCCACTTTTATGGGTGAATTAATGCTGTTACCATAGGAGTGGGTTTGTCATAAAGAGTGAGTTCATCCCATCCCACTCTCTCAACCCCCATTCCCTTTCTCCCCTCCTCTGCCTTTCAGCATGGACTGACACAGCAAGAAGATCCTTCCCAGATGCCTTTAAACTTCACGCCTCTAGAACTATGAGGAAATGAATTTTTGTGCTTTATAAATACCCAACCCCAAGTACTTTGTTACAGTAGTGGACTAAGACAATGTCTTCATGGTCAGTTTTTCATTTGACTGCACTAAGTCAACTTTGCTAGGGAGCAATTGTCAAGTTCTTTAGCATTAGATTTCAGCATTCAGGGCGGCGCTGCAGCTAACTAGGCTAATCCTCCGCCTGCGGCGCTGGCACCCTGGGTTCTAGTCCCGGTCGGGGCACCGGATTACCGGATTCTGTCCCGGTTGCTCATCTTCCAGTCCAGCTCTCTGCTGTGGCCAGGAAGGCAGTGGAGAATGTCCCAAGTGCTTGGGCCCTGCACCCGCATGTGAGACCAGGAGAAGCACCTGGCTCCTGGCTTTGTATCACCGAGGTGTGCCCACTGCAGCGCATCGGCCACAGCGGCCATTAGGGGGTGAACCAACGGAAAAAGGAAGACCTTTCTCTGTCTCTCTCTCACTGTCAACTCTGCCTATAAAAAAAAAAAAAAAAAAAAAAAAAAAGGATTTCAGCATTCAGTGGTAGGTGGGAGATAGCTAATTACTACAGCTTGGTTGCCACATGGCATATGACTATGAAAGCCAGCTTTGGCTTTAATATGCCGAATGTTTAAAGGGTTAATAGTATTTTTTGTAGCTCCAAGGAAAGGGCTACTCTCTGCTTCCAGGTAGCCTGACTCATAACTTGCTTGATAGCTTCATTCTCCTCCAAATACAATGCTATTCTAAAAGCAGAATCAATCAGCCCTGAAGTTGGATACGGAGACAGGATCCTCCATGAATCAGAGGGGTGCAGGTCAGGGAGCCAAGTTCTGAAACAGCCCCCACACCACAACTGATGTTACGTGGCTGAATTAGTGCAAAAGCAACAGGACCCAGGCAATCACAAGATCAGTCACGTATGCCAATCAGCACATATTCATCAAGAGAAAACTGTTATACCATTTTATGCCAACTGATATAAATTTTAGTAATGACACTTAAAATACCAGATAACTACCTCAGATGACTGTTGACTCTTGGTAGGGTAGTTCAAGTGTAATCTAACCATTCGTATAGATTCAAATTTACTTGTACATGAATGCAGACAACATTGCTGACACAGAAATATTCTTAAACTACAGAAATTAAAATATTTTAGAGTGCTAGTTTCTGTGTTGTCTTTGCCTATAACTGTTCATTTAAACAATATTGCTAGGCTATAAGTAGGATAACTAAAGGTCTTTTTTTTTTTTTTTTTTTTTTTTGGACAGGCAGAGTTAGACAGTAAGAGAGAGAGAGAGAGAGATAAAGGTCTTCTTTTTTCCATTGGTTCACCCCCGAAATGGCTGCTATGGTCAGCCCGCTGCGCTGATCCAAAGCCAAGAGCCAGGTGCTTCCTCCTGGTATCCCATGCAGATACAGGGCTCAAGCACTTGGGCCATCCTCCACTGCCTTCCTGGGCCACAGCAGAGAGCTGGACTGGAAGAGGAGCAACCGGGACAGAATCTGGCACCCCAACCGGCACTAGAAACTGGGGTGCCGGCGCCGCAGGCGGAGGATTAGCCTAGTGAGCCGCGGCAGTGGCCTAAAGGTCTGGTTTTTTTTGTTGTTTGTTTGTTTGTTTTTTTTTGTTTGTTTGTTTGTTTTTTTGGCCAGGCAGAGTGGACAGTGAGAGGGAGAGACAGAGAGAAAGGTTTTCCTTTGCCATTGGTTCACCTTCCAATGGCCACCGCGGCCAGCATGCTGCGGCCGGCGCACCACGCTGATCCAATGGCAGGAGCCAGGTGCTTCTCCTGGTCTCCCATGGGGTGCAGGGCCCAAGCACTTGGGCCATCCTCCACTGCACTCCCTGGCCACAGCAGAGAGCTGGCCTGGAAGAGGGGCAACCGGGACAGAATCCGGCGCCCCGACCGGGACAAGAACCCGGTGTGCCGTTGCCGCAAGGCAGAGGATTAGCCTATTGAGCCGCGGCGCCGGCCTAAAGGTCTGTTTTTAAAATGAGAAGATGACACACAGAAATCTACTTGCTAGTTTTAAGTCTTGGGTAGGTTGACCATTCAGAGCCTCCAAATTTTTCATCTGAATAACATGGTCATTGTGATGAATACAGATGACAATGGACATCAAGTTTGTTCTTGGTGCCAGACATGCAGGATGAATTCAATCAATTATAGTTTTAACATCCAAATGAAATATAAATGAATTAGGGAATTTGTAAGTCCTCAATTTAATGTCTAATGTTATCGTCTCTAAGCAGTATTAGAATTTTATCCTTAGATAAAAGTTTAAAGATAATATAAGACCAATTCCTTTAAGAAACTAGGGCTTAAATAAGTTTTTGACTTGCATGAGATAACATAGAAAATCTTATTATAGCTAAATTCTGATGAAACCACGTCCCTAAATGGTGACTACAATGCTAGATACCATCAGGCCCCAGTCTCTTAGGCTCCCTCCCTTAGCTTAACTCACTGAATTGGGAGGGGGCCACAAGTTATTATCAGATAACACCTTGATGCCGGTGTTTCATTCTTGCGGAGTTTCATTTAAGGGAATTCCAAACACAGGGCAGAAAGCATTGAAGCCCACTTGGCCATCATAAACATTCCTTGAAGAGTATGGCATTGTCAAAAACCTGGAACTTGGATCTGAGCTGAACATATAATTGGACTAGATATTAACTCTGACTCCAACCTGTTCGTTTCTATCCAGGCGGAGACCAGCATGCAGCTATCCCTATCCTTTGTCCCTCTTACTCCTACTCCAGCTTCCTTGTAACTTTCTTAAAAACTCCAAAGCACCCTCCTTCAGCAGGACAGTAGTTCTTATGACATGTGTCTGCTACCTCTGCATCTATCAATAGAATAAACTTTCTCTTTCCTTTACCCTCAAAGCTTGTCCTTGTTATTCTGATTCCTCCCTAGGGACAGGGACAGAGCTAGCAGTAACACTGACAAGGAACTATCATTGGGGAAAAACTATCATATATATGAATTAAATCCCCTCTGTATTTTAGGTAAGACAATCATATTCAACATAACACAACCAGGAAATGTTCCACCCCAACTCTGCTGTTTTTTAAGCTGCTATTTATTTTTATTTATTTGAAAGGCAAAAAGAGAAAGGTCTTACATCTGCTGGTTCACTCCACCAAATACCTGCAACAGCCAGGGCTAGGCCAGGCAAAAGCCAGGAGCCTGGAACTCCACCTAAGTCTTCCACATGTGTGGCAGGGACACAAATATTTGAGCCAACATCTGCTGCCTCCCAGGGTGCACATTATCAAGTAGCTGGATCAGAAGCAGAGGCCAGACTCAATCCGAGGCACTCCAATGTAGGATGCAGGTGTCCCAAACAGCAGCTTAACCAGCTGCACAACCATGCCCATCCCTGCCCGGTCTTCTTAGAAGCCATACCAAGTGATTTATTCTGTCAGGTTGCGCATTTCTCCTAGGATATTTTCAATGCCATCCTTTTGGTGTTATGTTAAGAGATGAATGACATAATCCCAGAGGGTTGCCCAGTGACCCTAGCTCTGGCTTTAGTTGACAACCTTCAGAGCTGGCCCAATCCTAAATTTTATAGTATTCTGATGAACCAGTTGGCAAAAACCAACGTGCTTCAAGACCTGCGAACTACAGGAGACAAAACGAAATAGAGATGGCAGTGGTAAACCTCAAAATCAATGCTCACTTCCAATTCATACTTCAAGGCTCAATTTATGAAGAGTATGTATAGTAATGTCAGAAGATATTATGAATTTTATAGTTTATGCTTAGTCATTTTTGGTCTTTGGAAAATTTCTGGCATAAACAATGCATTAAAAATATATTAAATCATCAAGATTTTATTTCCTATTTCTAAAACTCTAAAACTTCTTTTTCACTGAAGTCTTAGATGTAAAATAGAAATTAAGGTTCTAATTCAGTTTCCCAAACACATCTACCCTTTCAGTACTCCCCTCAGGTGGTCGCTAGGTTTACTGTTTGACAGATCTAGTTACTAGAATTCCTAGTGACATGCAACTGAAACATGGCTCTCTGTAACTTCAGAAAATCAATCAAGCCTAAAATCACAGCATTTCAAAGTTGGCAAGAACCACCACAAAGAAAAACTTTTTTCTATACTGGAGCCAACGAGTTACCTTTGCTACATAAAATGTCATCCCAAACATTTATTGTTTCTCATGATTTTGTGTGTTAGCTAGATGATACTTCCAATCTTGCCAGTTCAGTTGTGACTGGATGGTCTAGAATGACCTGATTCACATGTCAGTCTGGTGATGCTAGGGTGTTCTCAGCTGGGACAGTTTGTCTTTGCTTCCCATGGCCTCCCATTCCCCGGTAAGCCAGCCTGGACATTGCCACCTGGTGGGCTCAAGGATCCAAAGAGCAACGCTTTCAAGCTTAAGATGTGCTGTGTTCCCTAATATCCTATTGCTCAAAACAAATCACATGATGTACTAGGTTAGATAGTACCCACCCCTCAACCCCCAGTTCATGTCCTTCCCAGCACCTCAGAATGTGAGCTCATTTGAAAATAAAGTTGTCTCAGATGTCAGTTAAGTTAAGGTGAGGCCATACTGGGATAGTGTGGGTATTTTGTTCCGTATGGCAAGAGTCCTTATGAGAAAAGGAGACAAGACATAGAAACACACAGGGAGAACACTGTGCAATGCCTGAGGCAGAGATTTCAAGGTATGTCTCCCAGCCAAGGAAATCCAAGGACTGTAGACAACACCAGAAACTAAGAGAAAGGCATGGACCATATTCTTCCCTAGAGCCTTCCCAGGGAGCCTGACCCAGCCAGGGCCTTGATTTAAGATTTCTTGACTCCAGAATGATAACTGAACACATTTCTAAAGCTTTAACTCACCAAATTTGTGGTAATTTGTTATGGTAGTCCCTGGAAACTAAGACACACGGCCAAATGGAGATTCAATGGGATGGCTCACCACTAAGTGGGAGAACTGAAATGTCTCATTACAAAGTAATATGCACACAGGGATGGGAGGAATTTGTGACCATGTTTTCAATCTGCCAGAGAGCCCTTCAAGGATGTGATACATTATATTTCCCCTTCATCATCCTTCTTGGGATAATCCCTTCCAGTTCCTATAACAAGGTTTTAAAACCCCTCTCTCACACTACTGTAATTTTTCTATATCCCTCTTAAGAGGAAGGGACATGATTTTCCAGCATACTCCAGATGCTTTCTCTTCAGTAGTGCTATTATATATTCATTAGACTGTGTTTGGCTATAATAGAAACCTAACAGAAGCTTCAAGTATAACACCATTTACTGTTTTCTTTAAAAAAGTCTGGTGATAAATGCTCCCTGGTTTGGCAGCATAATGTCACGTGTAATGTCACAACTTCTGAAATTTCCTTAGCTTCCCTGGCATGTTGCAAGAAACCTGCCTTAGCTCTGAATGTGTGTGTGTGTGTGTGTCTGTGTGTGTTCTATCTTCCTTTGGCCATGTTCAAAGTGAAGCAAAGGATCAGAGGAGTGAGAAGTTTTCTACCTCATATGTGTTGTCAGAAAGAAAATAGTTTTCCCCAAAATTTCCCAGAACATTTCTAGTGACGCACAATTGAAGCAGGGCTTTTTACCCAGCACTGAATCATAGCCACTCATGGCTCCATGGGGCTTTGAGAGTGAGTTCTTGCTTTGTCAGCTCTACTGGGTACCAGGCAAGGGAGAAAAGAAGAATAGCTATCAGGTATAGTTTTGTTTAGCTAAGTCATGGTATCAGACCCAGCCCTCCAGTAACACATGACACTTTAGGGCAGACACAGTGATGTGGTCATTTTATGAAAAGGATTTTTAGAGATTAAGAAGATTTTAACCAAATCTCTGAATTAATAAATATATTCATCATAGTGTTCAAGCACGGGCTCTGAAGTCAGACGATATGGGTTCAAATCGCACCATTTAATTTACCAGATGATTGACTACAGGTAAATGACTTCACTTCTCATATCTCAGATTCTGCAACTTAAAAATTAAGATAATAACAGTATCTTTGCAGTCTAGTGCGTGGTAAATATTCAAAAAACATTAGCCATTATTACTATCCTGTGCCCACTTTCACCATGGAATTAGGAAAGGGACAAGGAATAGCAATGCTATCGTATGTGTGTCAATGTAAAGAAATGTGCAAGAACACACCAGAAACCACTAAAAAACAATTATTAAGGGTGGAAAGGAAGGAGATTTTCTAACTAATATTTTTATGTATTTGAATTATATGAATATATATTATCTTGTCAAAAAAACGTTTAGAGTCTGCATTACATATTTAAGTCAATTTGGGTCATGATTTCACAAAGTTATAAAGGAAAACATGTGCAAAAATGTAAACAGCAGTTATTTTAAGTGATTGAGTTAAAGGTTTCATTCACATATTTCTATGTTTTCTGGAACTCCCCTGCAGCAGGCAGCATAATGCCTCATCCAAGATATCTATGTCGTGATCACTAGAATCTTGAATGTGGCAAGTTACATGGCAAAGGGTTCTTAGAGCTGTAGATAGAACTAAGGTTACTAGTAGTTCACCTTAACATACAGAGATGATCTGCAGCTGCCCGGGGAAGGCCCAATATGATCCCAAAGTCCTTCACTGTGGAAGAGAATGCAGAGGAGTCAGTGTGTCCAAGTGAAGCCACATGAGGAAGACGCCACTGACCAGTTCAAGGTGGGAAGACATGACCCAACCATGAGTGAAGGGAGGCTCGCAACCTCTGAAAAGCTGGGCAAGGCAGGAAAATGGATTCTTCCCTAGAGCCTCCAGAAGGGGTCACAGGCCTGCTGACTCCTTGATATTTACCCAGTAGAACCCATGTTGTACCTCTGACCAGAATAACAAGGTAATAAATTTGCATTTTTAAGCCCTTAAGGTGATGATAATCTGCTTTGGCAGCAATAGAAAACTAATACAGACCCCAACACACACACACACACACACACACACACACACACATATTATTTAATGAGTGTGTTATTTTAAACTCAGGAAATAAGATCATAAAATGTTTATACATTCAACCTTGAAATATGACCAGAGTGCTATATTACATTTGCCTTAAGAAATACATGTGCATATGAGATACTATAAGCTAGAAGCATATAATTATTCAGACATAGCCCTGAAGCACTGGAGCAATCTTCAAAATGAATGAGACTTAAGAGTATGCTCCCGGGCTCTTGATTTTTTTTTCCTTCTATTCATTTCCTAGTTGTTCACTCATTGCCCCACAGGTAACAGGCATTCTGTATATACTTAGTCTTCTGCAGAAGTGTAAATTTTACAAGAAATAAGAAAATCAAACTGTACAAAGAAAAGACAAATCAAAAAGATATGTGCCAACACAGCATCACTGTGGGAACAGCAAGAATTGTTCTGCGACATCAGACAGAAATCTGTTTCTAATACGGTGTTCCTAGTTTTCCAAAGAACAGAAAATTGCCTGTTATAAATGCATTGTCATGATGACAATGGGAAAAAGAGCAAAAACTGCAGCAAATTCCTTTGTATTTCATTGAACCTTTGAATCCTAGAGACCTAAAAAGCCTGACACTGTAGTACTGTAGTATCTTGATTTGTTTTAGAAGATGAAACATAAAAGCAGCTGGCATATACTCAGTAAAGAATAGAAGCTAAGTGGTCTTTAAAAGTGTTTAACTCATTTTTTTTCTTGAATTGTTTATTTCTTTTGTGACTATTAGGTTAATACATGTTCAATATAGAAAATTTAGGAAATGCAAAAAATACATAAAAGAAAACATTAATCACTTATATTTGGAGGAAAGCATTGCTAAAACCTTATATTTTCTCCCTTTTTATAGAATTTTTTCATGCTAATATGTAATAATATTTCCCATAGTAACTTTTTATCTAATTTCTATTAATATTGAAATAATAGCTTTTACTTGGAATATGTTGTATAGTCATAGTTTTTATATTTTATAATTTTTATATTTGTATCCATTGTGAGGTTCTACTAAAATATATTCCCACCCTCCCTAAAATTAAATAATTGTCTTCTAACTGTTCATTACTTGTAAATAACGCTGCAACAAGCAGCTTTATACATAATGATCTTTCTATGTTCAGTATTATTTTTTTGAATCAATTTTTAGAAGTAAACTAGCTGAGCTAAAGTTTATGAATGTTTTTAAGAATATAATATATCTTGCTGTAATTCTTCCTAATCAGGAAGAACACATGAATATAAGGAGATTTTACATGTATATAAGAAGATGTTATCTCCTCAAGCAAAACTTGAGGCTGTCTATATCACCAACTCTTGTAAGTCCCCAGAATTATTATCTTTAAATCTTTGTAAATTTGATAAACAGAAAATAAAAATTCTTTATATTTATCTTAATTAAGTTGAGTATTTTCTTCAGTTTCTATGTATCTGCAGTCTCATAAATTTTCCAGTCATGTCATTTATTGATTTGGTTTTTAGAATTATTTTAGTTATTAAAATTTATGGTGGTTGAGAGAGGGGGAATACAGAGCAAGGGACTAAAGCAATCATTTACTATGGCATTAATGTCAGATCAGACATATCCAGGAAACATCTTCCCTGACAAGCAAGGTATGGCACTTTCAAACATACTCCAAAATTCAGTATTTGTGTGCATAAAAAAGATGCTGAGTGATGGCAAGACATAAATCACTTCTCAGCACTTCCCTTAAAAGTCTTACTTTCAGCAGTAGGTTGGTGATTCAGAAGAAGACATACCGGCCGGCGCCACGGATCCCTAGGCTAATCCTCCGCCTTGCGGCACTGGCACACCGGGTTCTAGTCCCAGTCGGGGCGCCGGATTCTGTCCCGGTTGCCCCTCTTCCAGGCCAGCTCTCTGCTATGACCAGGGAGTGCAGTGGAGGATGGCCCGAGTACTTGGGCCCTGCACCCCATGGGAGACCAGGAGAAGCACCTGGCTCCTGCCATCGGATCAGTGCAGTGCGCTGGCCGCGGCGGCCATTAGAGGGTGAACCAATGGCAAAAGGAAGACCTTTCTCTCTGTCTCTCTCTCTCACTGTCCACTCTGCCTGTCAAAAAAAAAAAAAAAAAAAAAGAAAGAAAGAAAGAAAAGACATACCTAGGATGTCTCCAATAGGCACAGCAGAGCTGAAGACATATTCTAGGAATGAGAAGGTTCCCTAGTCTATTGGATGACCATGAAGATGGTTCTCTTGAAAGGAGACAGGATCCCTCATTGGGCAAGATAGTCTTGATCTATATACCCTATATCTATATGATATCTCCTCCTTGAAGCTCCCGCTTGTCTGCCAGGATAATCTATGTGCCATCTACTCACTTACCAGAACACATAAAAAAAAGTAAAGATTTGTATAATAATGTCTTCCAAAAGACTGTAAGGCAGAGAGACCATTTATATAATATAGGGTTGTTTTGGTTTCAATGAACACATAACTCTACTAAATATGGCTAAACAATAAAGGTGTTATTATCTCAAGTGAAAATGAATGCCATTTTAGTCTCTTTAAAGGTGATGAATCTGTTGGAATCTCTGTGATTTTTGGAGCTGCCATCAAAGGGGTTTCAGAGAGCTGCCCTCTGTCTCTCAATACCATATTCTCAGAGAACAATGTCCAACAGGACATTTTATCCACATTTTTAGGGAAGAAACTGGTTCCCAGAAGTCCAAAGCAATATTCTTCTTACAATAAATTAATCAGAATTGCTCACAAAATGTACCCTAAACTATTGTAAAGGGGAACAGAACTATTGTTAACTGTCTTAAGCCAAATATAATTATTCCAGGGCAACCCTTGCTGCTCCCCAGTACTAAACCAAGTCCAAGTTCTGTTGGAAAAACCAGGGGAAAGGCTGATGAGTGAGCCACAAGATGTGTCTGCCACATCACATATTATTCAATTTATACTCCCTCAGAATTTAGTGAAGTATAGTTTACACAGCATGAACAAAGCAAGTACTTGTAGTCTGTCTTAACAAATGAAAGTAAATTCCTGGATACCCTTGAAAATATCACTGGAACATTATTCCTACCAAGATTATTCAAGAAACATTAACTATTTTCTTATTCTGCACCACACTAAAAAGATAATACTCAACAAAATAAATTTATAACTTTTTCCTTAAATGAAGAAGTATCCTGAATTTGACAGCAGCAGAATTCTTTGAAATCAAAAATAAAAGAAGAAATAAAACAGATTGCATCAGTTTGACAAATTTGGGAGGATTAATTTGGAGAAAACCCAAGGAAAACAGTCAAAGCAGTGCCACACTACCTTTACCAATTACCTTTAAACTGAAATAGATAGTAATGCCTTTCTGTTTTCACATAATGAAGCTACATATATAGCGCCTAATTAATATGTTGGAGAATATTAGATTTACTGCCTATTGGATTGGTTCTCCCCCATGTTCCCCTGGTAAGTTGATCATAATTGTGTTGGACTATTTATCACCCTGTAAGTTAGTCTCCTTCTCTCCTCTTTGATGGCAGAGACAGGTCATATCCAGAGGGCTTTGTACAAAGCATGCTGTATTTCCTGTGGCAGACAGAAGACATTCTATATCATATTTTCTCACAGTCACCAATATCTACTACAAAGCTATGTTTCACCCTTTTTATGTCCTCGTCATTAAACAACTATGCCTTAGCTCCAAACTCACCCTTTTAAATACTCAATTTTTCCCTGTAGATGCTGGGAATTGGCAGCGTGCTCCTGTTAACAGGGGCCCTAGGGAGATGTTGCAGAGCTGGAGGAAGAAAAGACTTGCTCTTTCCTATCTGCTTCCTGTTCTGTGGGCATCACCAGCAACCTCCAGGGCAACAATTTCTTCCTGTGGCAGCAGCTCCTCCCAGTTGACAGTTTTTCCAACACTTGAAGACCAACCCCAGCAGGTCCATCCCAGTGGCAGGCACCCCCTTTCAGACCTGTATTAGTCCATTTGGGATACTCCAAGTACCACAGACTGGGTACTTGGTACTTATAGACAGCAGATATTTATTTGTAACAGTTCTGCAGACTGGGAAGTCCAAGGTCAAGACCCCAGTAGATCTGGTGTCTGGGAAGGGAGCACTTTCTGGCTCACAGACCAACCTCACTTGACAGAAGGGACAAGGAAGCTGTCTTGAGTTGCTTTCAGAAAAGCACTAGTCCCGTTCGTGACCTGATCACTTCCTGAAGGCCCCAACTCTAAATATCACCGTATTGGAAATTGGAATTCAACATATGAATGTGGGGGACATGAACTTTCAATGTACAGCATTGCTCCTCCTACAAGGTGAAACACAGAAGCAGCTGAGCAGGGCTCCCCTTCGCTCAGGTGTGGAAGCATCAGCTGTACAGAGTGTGTCTTCTGGGACTCTAGGTTTCAGAAATTCCTGTTTGTTCCTCTTGTTCATCCATCCCTAGATACTTCATGAAGCCATAACATACTGGATACCTCAGAATTCTCTTTTGACACTTTCTGTTATCTAATTAATAACTTTATAATAATTTTATATAAAATTCCCCGAATAATAAAACTTACAAGTTCCCCCATTTTACTAATCTACACATTACTCCCATGCACCACACGAGTTGATGCATTGGTGCCCCAAACAAGGCAAATACCACTTGATGTTCTTTTAGAGGGAACGCTGTGGTTCAGTGGTGCCCTGGGGAGGAATGGAGAAATATCAACCACAGAAAGTACTGAGGCTTTTCCCTAAAACCCTAAGAGGACCCAAACTCACATCAGCAAAGCAAAATCTTTGTAGTTCCCTGAGCCCTATCATCCCTTAAACAAGCCCCTTGGGTATATCACATCCCAATCCAAGTTCCTAATTAATCACACCTTCCATTAAAATCCAAGACTTCCGCAAAAGAATTCCAGCAATCACATTTCTTCATCTTTGCTGGAGATCCAGTGACATTTTACCATCCCTCGGACTTAGGCACCCTGGAAACCAAGGCATGTAGAGTTTACATAATTGTCTGTTTCCTTTTTGATCAGGATCCCATCCCAGACCATCTGACTCTTTACCTCTCTACTACAGAGGGATCAGACCTTGACTGGGAAGACCTCAGTGGTAGCCTCACAATTCTCTGGATAGTAAATACAATCCGGGGCTTCCATCTCATTTTTTTTTTTTTTTTTTTTGACAGGCAGAGTGGACGTGAGAGAGAGAGACAGAGAGAAAGGTCTTCCTTTGCCGTTGGTTCACCCTCCAATGGCCGGCGCACCGCGCTGATCCGATGGCAGGAGCCAGGAGCCAGGTGCTTTTCCTGATCTCCCATGGGGTGCAGGGCCCAAGCACCTGGGCCATCCTCCACTGCACTCCCTGGCCACAGCAGAGAGCTGGCCTGGAAGAGGGGCAACTGGGACAGAATCCGGCGCCCCGACCGGGACTAGAACCCGGTGTGCCGGTGCCGCTAGGCAGAGGATTAGCCTAGTGAGCCGCGGCGCCAGCGGCTTCCATCTCTTTAATCATTTTTGTTCAGAAGATCCAAAAATGGTTGAGAAACAGAGAAGTATGAAAATGAAATACTCTCAAGAAAATTTTGCTCAGCAATGGTATAAAAATGGACATTTGAACTAGATCCACAGATTTTGGTGTTAACCAGCTAACTTCTTGGGAAATTTGATAGATTTTTAATAAAACAGTGCCATGGGCACCAGTTCTAGTGCCAGCTGCTCCTCTTCCAATCCAGCTCTCTGCTGTGGCCTGGGAAAGCAGCGGAAGATGGCCCAAATGCCTGGGTCCCTGCACCCACATGGGAGACCCGGAAGAAGCTCCTTGCTCCAGGCTGTGGATTGGCTCAGCTCTGGCTGTTGCAGCCATTTGGGGAGTGAATGAGTGGATAGAAGACCTCTCTGTCTCTTCCTCTCTCTGTTTATAACTCTACCTCTCAAATAAATAAAGTCTTTAAAAATAAAAATCATAGTGCCAGTTCTTAAGAATACTGATACACAGGATTACACAAATAAAATGATTGCTCAAGAAAATAATGGAAAATATATGCAATAGAGTCAGTGTAGACTGCAATGACTTAGGAAAACTTCATGGAGGAACTCAGGCTGCTGTATAGAAGTTGAATAGGTAGAGTCAGTATCATGTAACTTTTATCAAGTTAGACTGATCATAGACTTTTATCTGAGTGTATTTTTAAAGGACAAAAAATATTAAGAATTTAGGCAATAATCTGACACCATCAGAGAGTGGTTTGAAAATCCATTATCTAGATGTGTTACAGAGAGTACTAGCCAGAATTTTTCAGAAGAGTCAAATTGCATATTGATTTTCAACTTCTTCAATTTACTCCCATAGAAAATATCTCTGAGCAATGCTAAAATCATACTGAATGAATGAAAGGAGAGGAGAGGAGAGGAGAGGAGAGGAGAGGAAGAAAAGAAGG
Source organism: Oryctolagus cuniculus (assembly GCF_051225735.1). Classification (NCBI taxonomy): domain Eukaryota; kingdom Metazoa; phylum Chordata; class Mammalia; order Lagomorpha; family Leporidae; genus Oryctolagus; species Oryctolagus cuniculus. The sequence continues at coordinate 36,510,815 of NC_142868.1, read as the reverse complement.
AAGGAAGGAAGGAAGGAAGGAAGGAAGGAAGGAAGGAAGGAAGGAAGGAAGGAAGGAAAGAAGGAAGGAAAGAAGGAAGGGAAAAAGAAAGAAAGAAAGAAAGAAAGAAAGAAAGAAAGAAAGAAAGAAAGAAAGAAAGAAAGAAAGAAAGAAAGAAAGAAAGAAAGAAAGAAAGAAAGAAAGGAAGGAAGGAAGGAAGGGAGGGAGGGAGGGAGGAAGGAAGAAAGGAAGAAAGAAGGAAAGAGAAGGAAAGAGAAGGAAAGAAAAAGAAAGAGGAAGTCATATCTAAAAAAGTGCTTTGATCTACATGGTACATAGAGTTCAAAAGCAGAGAAGCATGAAACAGAAGGTGTGGGGGTGGGGGGCATGTGCACATGTACTTCCTGACCCTGTTTCCCACAATCTGTCCCTCACCCTGGCCTCTCTGCTTTCTATAGCAGTGGGGCTGGCTGCTGCAAGCTGTTTTCCAGGTTTCCCTGTCAATGGGTTGCCAGATGAGAGCATCCAGTGGAGACCCTGGAGAGAGACGGAGGGCTAGAGGAGGAAGCGCCAGGATGTTCGGCACCCTGCCTCTCTGCCATGCAGGATCTCTGTGGTTCCAGCCTTGGTTACGACTGCAGGCCCTGGGCTCAGGTAGCAGCACATCCTTGCTTTGTTTAAGGAGGAAAATGCCTTTCTGCTGCTATTCAACTCTTGAGTTACCTCCTAACTCACCGTCCCCAGCTAGACACCTCAGCTCCTTTGAGGCCTGAATCATCAAATTAAATTCCCTCCATTAAAGAAAACCAGAATTAGCTTCTGTGTTTCTGGCTGAAGAGTGACACTGAGGGGAAGGAATTTCCTTTCCTGGGATTTCCTCCTGTGTGAATGGGCTCTCTTGGGCTTTGCTCTGGTCTGGACCTACTTCCCAACACACAGAGCAATAACCTGACTTGATGGTTCACTGTGGAAGGAGAAAGCAGGTGAGTGGGGTCCAGCCTCTTTCTTTCCCCTTTCTTTCCAGGTAGTATTTTCTCTGCCCATGAAGTAAAATGATTCAGCTCTGCAAAGGACACTTGCAGCTTCCAAGGGCTGATTTCGGCAGGCAAAGTCAGCCTAATTCTAAATTTCTAGGTTAGCAGACCCACTTGCCTACAGATGGAGGCACATTGTGCTGTATCAGCATTACCATCCAGAAAGGTAATAGTTTGGTTCCTCTATCGCTGTTGTTTCTTGTATTTCAATTGGTCCAGAACTCAAATAAAGAAGATGGTCCTTATTAGAACTGCTCAGAAACCTACCATACATAATATTAAAATGTATTATGTTCTAATTAATAATGGTCCTAAGTCATTAAATCAATTAAAATAATAACTATCTCTAGAGCTTGTACTGTGGCAGGAATTATTCTAAGTTCTATGCATATAACTTATTTAATCTTCAGAACAATGCAATATGTATTGCAGATGCTCCTGGACTTATAATGGGATTGTGATAAACCAATGTAAGCTGAAAATACCCTAAGTTCAAAATGCACTTAGCACCCCTAAACTTCCAAGTATCACAGCTGTGCAACGCAGCACACTGCAGAGTGCCCATTGTTTTCCTTTATAGCCATGGGACTGACTAAGAGTTGCTGCTGCTGCTGGCCAGCATGATGGGAGAATCATACTGCAGACCACTAGCATTGGAAAACACCAAAATTCAAAATTTAAAATTTGAAGTACAGCATGCTTTCTACTGAATGTGTATCACTTTTGTACCATCATAAATCAATCATAAGTTGGAAAACATTGATACTAAACTTCCTGTTTTATAGCCAAGAAAACTAAAACAAAAGGATGTTAGATAATTTGTTTGTATTAGTTCATTTGATGTTTCTAAAACAAAATATCTCAGGTTGAGTAATTTATAAAAAAAAATGGGCTGAACTAACTCATAGTGCTGGAGTATCAAGGGCATGGTCCTGGCATCAATCAGCTTGGTCCCCTTGGTTATGTCATATAGAGAGCATAATGTTGACAGCACATGTGAAAGAGAGTGATCACAAAACAAGCAAGAAGCCAGAAAGGCTGAGAAAGGGTCAGGCTGCTCTTTTTTATAACAATGTTCTCACTAGAATTTTCCAAGGTCCCACAAGAACTACCCAATCCCTTTGAAAGGCAGAACCCCAATGACCTAACAACCTCCCATTAGATTCCATCTTTCAAAGGTCCCACAATTTCTCAAAATTACTGCAGTGGGGGCTGAGCATCCAATGCAGGAAAACTCGAGCCACAAACCACATCCCAGCCATAGCAATGCCCAAAGTCAAACAAATAATGGTGGTGTCTGTAATTAAACTTTGAGAATTGGTCTATGGAACCTATACTCTAAAGTGCCATGCTATCTATGCTTCCTAAATTTGGATTTTTTTTTTTTTGACAGGCAGAGTTAGACAGTGAGAGAGAGAGAGAGAGAGACAGAGAGAAAGGTCTTCCTTCCACCCCCGAAATAGCCGCTATGGCCGGCACGCTGCGCTGATCCGAAACCAGGAGCCAGGTGCTTCCTCCTGGTATCCCATGTGGATGCAGGGCCCAAGCACTTGGGCCATCCTCCACCGCCTTCCCAGTTCACAGCAGAGAGCTGGACTGGAAGAGGAGCAACCAAGACAGAATCCGGTGCCCCAACCGGGACTAGAACCCGGAGTACCGGCGCCGTAGGTGGAAGATTAGCCTAGTGAGCCACGGCGCCAGCCCCTAAATTTGGATTTTAACATATGGATCTGTACTTCAATATGATTTTTGTTTGCAGTTTTAGGTACATTATTTTCAAATATCTCTTAAAACCTAGCGTATATAGTTTATTTTTGCTCTACCTCAATTTTCATGCAGAACACATTATTTCCCCCTCCAGAAAGAATGCATGCTCACTAAAGCACTATATTAATCAATGTGCATATCACTCAATATTTCAGACAAGAGGTAAAAAACATGTCTTGCATCAAGTACCTGATGGCAATCCACTGTAATTGAACTTTGAGAATTGGTCTATGGAACCTGTACTCTGAAGTGCCATGCTATCTATGCTTCCTAAATTTGGATTTTTTTTTTTGACAGGCAGAGTTAGACAGTGAGAGAAGGCTCACCCCCAAAATGGCCACTATGCAACAATCACATTCCTGAAGACTCCAATCATTCTCCATGGCAAGTTGTAATGTAATTACCTTAAACAAATAAATGCAACATCATATTATATTTTAAATTTTTATTACAGAAGAGAGTACTAATAATCACACAATTTCAAATTTGAATAGCTCAGTTTTGCATTAAATAACTAAAATGTGTACATCTTCCCCATGGCTTTCACAGAGAAAGGAGGAGATGTGGTCTTCACTAGCCCTCTACCACAAGGCAAGCTAACACCTCTCTGCAAACTTAGCACTCATCTGTTCCACACACAACACCTTCCATCCTTTATTACAGTCAGCAATTTTGTCCTATTTCTCCTTTCAGACAAGTTTATCTATATCTACCATGAAGTTCACTAAGCAAAGATCTCTTGGGCCACAGGGGAAAGAGGAAAGAAGTAGTGAGAAGTTGATAGATTAATAAAGTGTTGTGTTATAGCTAGCTTATCCCAACTTGCAGAAACCAACTGCTAAATTTTCAGGAATTTCACAATTTTTCCCAAACACAGACCTTATTAAAAGGCAAATGATATAAAATACATTATAATCAAATAAATTACACTGAAACAAAGAGCATATACACCAAAAACTGGTCATATCCTAGTTATTTTACTATTGTCAATGCTCTTGAAATTATTTATATCTATGATAGCTATATAAAAGTGTTATCTTCTATATTACTTTCCAACTTTGTGTTCAATGATATCACACTGGTAACTTGAAATGGGCCAGGGTGGGAAATTTATGCTACAGAAATGGACAGTTTATAATCTAGAGCTTTTTTCTCCCTGGGGGATCTGTTAAACATTTACTAGCACAGCATTGGTTAGTTAGAAGATTATTGATTGATTAGCTAGGTAGATGCAAATATATGCTCACTCATACATACATAGATACATGGATAAACACTGTTTTCCTTACCAAAAATACCCTTGTATTTTCTTTAACATAAATGCTTATAAAGTTTCCATAAAACTGCTACATATTTACATCTATTTCCCTTTAGAATATCAAACACATGGTTTCACATATGGTATGAAAAGTGAAACTCAAGCAATTCACTAAGTCTTCTTTCATGTAAACAGACAACAATGGAGAATGGGAACTTATAATGCAAACCTTGTAGAACTGGCACAAAAGGCTCTTTGAAGACTTGAGAAAAAAACTCTGAGCCAGCACAAAGCCCAGGGAGTATTTTATGTATTTAAATTATAGGTGGCCAGCATAAACATGCTCCAATCATAGGGTATCCTTCAGAACCTCCTCTCTAAACAAGAAAAGTGATATTTTAAGTTGCAGTGAAGGGTAACTGATTTCCACGTAACAGAGCAAGACAAAGCAAATTTACAAAACTTGTAAACCAGAGAATGATTTTGTGGGGAATTTTTCTTCTGAGCCAGCCTAACTTGACAAAATAATTTTCTAAAACATAGCACTGCTGTATAACTATGAGTTTTATTGTAACACTAATGACAATATTTAGTAATATCTGTGGCTTGATACCCCAAAGAGCAGGGGCCAAACTGCTTCTAGTTTTATTCTAGACAGCCCATATTTTCTGCAAGTATACATACAAATGCAAAACACCTTGTTATTCAAAACTCCAAAATGCTACAAATTTTATAAGTACAGTTATAAACATGTAGATGTGATTCAATTCAAATATTTATACTCTTCAATTAGCTGCTCTCATCACCAGTGAGACATAAAGTTTAATCCCCAAGGGCTCCACATTACAATATTCAGACACAGCCAAGTGCAACCTGGAAAAGCTGCCTAACCAGCTTGGAGTGCAAATATGGCCACATTCTAAATAATCTGATTGCCCTTACCCCATCCCAGAGTTCACTAGGCTCCTACCCAAGGAGAAGTCTGGGCTCATAAAGTGGGTACTTAGTGTTAAGGAAGAGCATGTATAGTTCACAAGACAAAATGGGGCAGTTTAATTAGGGCACTGGTGAGCCTCAGTTTCTAATGTTCATGACTTCTGTGCTCCCACCTTGTGTCACTACTGAAAGTGGGCTCTTGTTTTTGGCAGCTACACCAGTTACTGGCAGAGGCTGTGTTGACACCTCATGCTTAGGCTCCCAAAGTCCCATGTCCTCTCATTGTACTCACAGTTCCACCACACTAGGATGGCAGGTCAGAGAAATTTCTAGTTCATACAGAAGCTCTGTGAGAAACAGCTGGTCCCCACGAGCAGTGAGTTTGAGACACGAGTCAAATCTGCCTTCCCCACAGTGAGTGCCCTTCAGAGTTTTCATGAGCTTTTGTGACAGGAAGCCACATCAAGATCTTCTTAAACCATCAGGAAAAATATAGCATTAAAGCTTAGAAGGGAAAAGGATGGCATCTCAACCCATCTTCTGAGCTGATTCCTTGGCCTCTCTGCAAACAAATCTCACTCTTCCCCAGGATAATTTCTACCTAATGAAGGATAGTATAGGGATCAGGGTGAACCACTGTGCATGCTGTACTTGTACAACTAAGAGAAACTATTTAAATTGTTCTCCTAGAACTAATAGCAAATCTGGTATGAGGTAATATTCTGCATCTACAAAAACAGATTACCACGTTGGTCCCCATTAAAATTTAACTGTACTGTCTCACCAGGAATACAGCATCTTAAAACAACTTACAAAGTAATCTGAGCTATGATAAATGTGTGCACAAACACAACTGGAGCATAGAGTACAGAATATGATGCTTGACCAAATAAATAAGGAAAGCTTTCCAGAGCCAAAGATAATTAGATCTGAGATTAGCATTTAGATTATGAAATTCGAGAGAAAGGGTTGTTTATGGGTAAAACAGCCCAAAGCAAAGGATATGTAAATTTTTGAGCTGGTAAGCCATTTACCTGGTGAAAAAACAGAGGTCTCATGTGTAGGAATGACAGGAGTTGGGAAAAGAAACTCGGATGGAGACCCTCTTGTGTCCAGCTTTGAATTAGTTTGAACTCTTTCCAAGGGCAAAGGGAAGCCACAAGAGAATTAAGAGCAGACGGAGCAAAGTTTGTGATTTGTAACTTAGAAAGATAACTCATACCCATGCAGAGAGTGGATAGATCGGAGATTGGTGGCAAGAACTAGAAGCTGTTCTCAATGTACAGAGGAGAGAAGGCCCACCCAACCCTGAAAGCAGAGGCATTGCCAACCAAAGCAAGAGAATTGATTCCAGTAACATTTGCAAAACAAATTAGCAAACATCAGCAAGGATACTGAGGCTTGTAGCCACAGAGGTTACAAAGTGTGCCTTTAGGCCGGTGCCGTGGCTAGTAGGCTAATCCTCCGCCTTGCAGTGCCGGCACACAGGGTTCTAGTCCCGGTCGGGGCGCCGGATTCTGTCCCAGTTGCCCCTCTTTCAGGCCAGCTCTCTGCTGTGGCCAGGGAGTGCAGTGGAGGATGACCCAAGTGCTTGTGCCCTGCACCCCATGAGAGACCAGGAGAAGCACCTGGCTCCTGCCTTTGGATAGGCGCGGTGTGCCGGCCACAGCGCGCTGGCCGCGGCGGCCATTGGAGAGTGAACCAACGGCAAAGGAAGACCTTTCTCTTTGTCTCTTTCACTGTCCACTCTGCCTGTCAAAAAAAAAAAAAAAAAAGTGTGCCTTTATCTGCACTGGGAAGCATTAGAGGAGGAGATTACAAAATGGGTTGAGTTTGAAGTGCCTGTAGGACATGCATGTGTAAATTCACAGGGTGGGAGAGGAAAGGGCTTTTATTTTCCTGTAGGCTCAAAATAGTAATGACTGTACTGTGAGGGCATCCAAACACAAAACAAATGTCTCATCACATTTGAATGTTCTTCTACAAAAATATTTCTGGTGCCAATAAATATAACAATATACATTGACAATATGTTATTTTGATTAGTGTTTTTGTATAATGACCAAAACAACTAATTCTAGCTTCCTGCTAACACACATTCTAGGAGATAGCAATGGTGGCTAATAAGAGAGAGAGAGAGAGAGAGAGAGAGAGAGAGAGAGAGATGAGCCAGGAACTCCATCTGGGCCCCCTTATATATATATGTGTTACCATTGGCTGTCTCCCAGGTACCTGAGCAAGAAACTGAATGGGAAACAGAGGTAGGATGTGGTGAATGAGAAGGCCATGCCAAGGTGGCTGCTGGCAAGCGAGCGTCAGTTACTCAGGAATGGCTTTGAAACCCATCTGGCAACAGAGCCTGCCTGGCAACAGGCTGTGATTGGATGGCTTTGAAACCCACATGGCAAACGGAGCCTGCCTGGCAACAGGCTGTGATTGGATGGCTTTGGAAACTGCCTGGCAACAGGCTGTGATTGGTTGGGGCATAGACCGCCCATTGACCAGATTGGCTGGTCTTGGCTATATAAGATGTTGTACCAACTGAAATAAATGAGTTTGCGGGCTGCTTGCCTCAAGCCCACTTTCACCTGACTCCCGGGGTCTGTGTGGTGACTCCGTGCCTCTTGCCCCCACCACGCCCCTCCTCTCAGAAATGAATCCACTGCAACACTGTTGAGAAATCAACTGCAACAGTAGGACTCCATCTCAAGCACTCTGATATGGGATAGCAGGAATCCCAAGCAGCAGCTTAACCTGCTGAAACAAAAAACCCACCCAAGATAAACTTTTGTTAAAAAAATAAAAATTATCTACCTATTTTTAGATCCCACTGGTGAAGTGGAATAAGCATTCCCCTTCCCCTTTATATTCCTTCCTTACAGGCTGGAATGTGGGGAGTGATGGGGGAAGAAGCCCCATGTTGAGGATAATAGATCCTCCAGATAGAACCTGGATCTCCAACAGAGAGAGCCACCCCAATATTGGTCTTTGTATACAGCCTCTAGGGACTTACTCAGCATGATGTCCTATCGACACTGAATGACTAGATGTATGATGAGCTACGAGAAATTATAAGTTTGCTCACTGACAAAAGATTGCAACACATCTGTGAAAGTTTCTGATCCATTTTTGTGCCAAAATAACACAAATGAGAAACACCAGTGTATAGACCTATGCACTATTTTTCTTATACCATTTAAGAAAGATGTCTTCCTTTCATATAGTTTAAAAATAGTGTCATTAAGCAGGGCTAGCCTTATGGTGTAGCAGTTAAAGCCATTGCTCATGATGCCAGCTTCCCATATGGATCCTGGTTCATATCCTGGCTGTTATACTTCTGATCCAGCTCTCTGTTAATGTACCTTGGAAAAGCAGCCCAGGATGATCAAGTGTTTGGGCCCATGCCACCCACATGGGAGATACAGATGAAGCTTCTGGCTTTAGCCTTGCCAAGCCCTGGCTACTGCGGCCATCAGGAGAGTGAAACAGTGGATGGAAGATGTCTCTCACTCTTTCTGTAACTCTTTCAAATAAATACGCAAATCTTTTTTAAAAATAAATGAATAAGTGTCATTAGCAAAATGTACTTCATCATTCTAGAAAATAGATCAAGTTAATAAAGAGAATTTGTTGGTATTTAGCAAGATGGCAGATTAGGGAACAACATACTGCGCTAGGCTAGGGATAGAGAGTAAAAATAAAGTATAGAAAGTGCATTCTCAGGGGGGAAACATGGAAAGAAAACTGCACTGGAAATCTTACAAGAGGAAGAGGAACACCATGGACCTGTACCTGTATGAAGGGTGTAGACGCACAGCACGAACATGAACAGAACATACAACTGCAGCAGCCAAGAGCTGGAATGGGCAGCAGATTGGAGATGGAGGTGAGACAAGAATGTAGCAACCATGGTGATATAGCTGGAGGGAAAACTTGGAGTGAGTCCGCACTGGAGCCCTAGGGGCTAGTGGTTGCCTGCTGACCCAGTGGAAGTAAAGGGAACATGATAATCTCAACCCAACCTCCCCACAACAGTTCCTATAGCCCAGCTGAGAAAGGACAGGCGCCATTTTCGGTTTGGGTGACAGCTGCAGAAGCTTTTGTGTGAACACACAGCAACAGGCTAAGACAGGATGCCATCTTCTCAATAGTGCTAGCAGCAGTGGCAGAGAGAGAGCAACATGTGGCCAGTGGCTCTTGTGTCCAAGTGTGATCCAGAGATAATAGTGGAGGGAAAACGCCACAGTCCTCACTGACTTTGAGCCTCACTGGGAGGAGCTACAGGTAGCTAGGCACCCATTTAGGACTTCGAGGCATCCCCAGCCTCCCAGTGGACCACGGGTTCCCGAGATTAAGACACCTAGTCAAAGCTGGCTCACGGAACATCTGCACCTCTGTAGACTGGGCAGGCTGGCAGGGCAGAGTGGAACTTCTGTACCCAGCAATTTTGGGTGCCTTGTGTGCTGAGAACTTAAGGACTTGGTGATTGCATAAAAAGGTGCAGAGCCGGCGCCGTGGCTCAATAGGCTAATCCTCCACCTTGCGGCGCCGGCACACCGGGTTCTAGTCCCGGTCGGGGCGCCGGATTCTGTCCCGGTTGCCCCTCTTCCAGGCCAGCTCTCTGCTATGGCCAGGGAGTGCAGTGGAGGATGGCCCAGGTGCTTGGGCCCTGCACCCCGTGGGAGACCAGGAAAAGCACCTGGATCCTGGCTCCTGCCATCGGATCAGCGCGGTGCGCCGGCTGCAGCGGCGGCCATTGGAGGGTGAACCAACGGCAAAGGAAGACCTTTCTCTCTCTCTGTCTCTCTCTCTCACTGTCCACTCTGCCTGTCAAAAAAAAAAAAAAAAAAAAAGGTGCAGGGTATATCTAGGTCTCTGGGCAATCATGGGGGTGGATCCACACAATTGGAGCTCTTTGGTTGTCTGGGGGCAGGTCATTGAAGCTGGAACAGTGAGAACTGGGCAGATCATTTGTGTAGTTCATAGAGCAGCATAGATGAATATTGAATACACCCAGGCATTGCTCATCTTGAAGGAGAGGAAGTGAGGGGTAATCATACCAACAGAGGTGAAGATCCCCCCTGCTTCTGTTAACAAGAGGAGATCTACCATGCCCAACATGAGTGTCACCCTGGATACTCACCCCACCCTGGAGCACTGACCAGAACTCCCTGGCCACACACACCACACACTTCTTGGTTTTCACTTAAAGTACAGGAATTCCACTAAGCCACAGAGGTACAGCTCAAAGATAAAAGCCATCAGAGGGAAAAAGAACACTATAACTCCACAAATGCCTAAATGTAAGTGCAAAAATTCAAGAAACAAGAATAAAGAAGACACCATGACCCTCACAAAGGAACACAGCAACATTTCAATATCATAATGTGAAAATAAAGAGATTGATGAAATGCAGGAAACAGAATTTGAAACATTAATCATAGGATTATTCAAAGGCAATCAGAAGCAAATCCACAAACTAATGAAAACCACAAGACATGAACGAAAATTTTTCCCATGAAATTGAGACTTTTAAAGAGAAATCTAAATGTATTAGAAATGAAGAATATAGTAGATTAAAAAAAAGACACAGTGGAAAGCCTTAACAACAGACCTTGTAAGGCAGAAGAAAGAATATCCTAGCTAGAAGACAAATCTTTCAGACAAGAAGAAGAAGAAGAAGGAGGAGGAGGAGGAGGAGGAGGAGGAGGAGGAGGAGGAGGAGGAGGAAGAGAAGGAGGAGGAGGAGGAGAAGGAGGAGAAGGAGGAGAAGGAGAAGAAATAGAAGAAAGAGAAGAAGAAGAGGAGGAGGAGGAAGGAGAAGAAGAAATTAGAAAACTTAAAAACAGTGTTGGAGATTTTTTGGGATACTACCAAATGACCCAACATATGGGTCTTAGGAGTTCCTAAAGGTAGGGAAAGAGAGAATGGACTAGAAGGCTTATTTAGTGAAGTAATTACAGAACACTTCCTCAGTTTGGAGAAAGAAAGGGATGTCCAAGTAAAAGAAGCACATAGAACTCCTAACAGATGTGACCAGAAAAGATCTTCACTACCACACATTGTAGTCAAACTCTCCACAGTAAAATACAAACGAAGAATTCTAAAATGTACATGAGAGAAATGTCAGATTACTTTCAGGGGATCTACAATTAGACTCACAACTGACATCTCATCAGAAACCATACAGGCTAGAAGAGAATGGCAAAATATAGTGCAAGTCTTAGGAGAAAAAAAAACTGTCAACCCAAAATTCTGTACCCTGAAAAGCTCTCATTTATGAATGAAGGTGAAATAAAGACCTTCCATAACAGAAATTGAAAGAATTTCACCACTCATTCAGCCTTTCAAAAGATGCTTAATGGATGTGCTACACACAAAAACACAGAAAGATGGCCATCATTAAGAAAGAATGTGAAGGCAGAAAATCACCCAGTGAAAGTATAAAAGAAATCCAAAGTAAACAATAGGAATATTTATGGAAAATGGCAGGGCTAAGTCGTTACTTAGCAATAGTCACCTTGAATGTAAATGACCTCAACTCTCCAGTTAAAATATGCATACAGGCCTTGTAGATTAAAAACAAGATCTATCTATTTACTGCCTACGAGAAACACATCTCACCAACAAAGATGCATAGAGCCTGAAACTGAAGGGATAGAAAATGATATTCCATGCTACTAGAAAGCAAAAATGGGCTGGTGTAGCCATTCTAATATCAGATAAAACAGACTTTAACACAAAAAGTGTTAAAGAGGGGCTGGTGCTGTGGTGAAGCAGGTTAAAACCCCAGCCTGCTGTGCTGGCATTCCATATGGGGAATGGTTCAAGTTCCAGCTTCTCCACTTCCAATCCAGCTCCCTGCTAACATGCCTGGGAAAGCAGCAGAGGATGTCCCAAGTGTTTGGGCTCCTGCAAACACATGGGAGACCCAGAAGAAGCTCCTGGCTCCTGGCTTCAGATTGGCTCAGCTCTGGCCAATGCAGCAATTTGGGGAATGAGCAAGCAGATGTTTTCTCTAGGGACTTATCAATATTGAGAAGGGCCATTGTCTCTCTCTGTCTCTATGTTTCTCTGTAACTCTGTCTTTCAAATAAATAAAATAATCTAAAAAAATTGTTAAAAGAGATGAAGAAAGACACTAGGTAATGATTCAGGGATCAGTTCAACAGGACAATGTGACTACAATAAATGTATACACACACAATTACAGGGTACCTGGCTATTTAAAAGAAATGCTAAGGGATCTAAAGGGAGACATAGACTCCAATACAATAATAATGAGGACATCAACACCCCACTTTCGTCAACGGACATATCAAATAGACAGTCAAAACAAAAACATCAAGCTAATCAACACTTAGACTGATATCTACAGAAATTTTCACCCCACAGTTACCGAATACACATTATACTCATCAGTGCATAGAACATTCTCTAGAAAGACCATATGCTAGGTCATAAAGCTAGTGTCAGCAAATTCAAAAAAAAAATCAAAATCATACCATGTATCTTCTCTGACCACAATGAAATAAATCTGGAAATCAGCAACTAAAGGATCTCTAGATCATAAGCAAACACATGGAGACTGAAGAACGTGCTCCTGAATGAAAAGTGGGTCATAGAAGAAATCAAAAGAAAAATAAAAAAATTTCTAGAAATGAATGAAGTTGATAATATATCATATTAAAACTAAGGGTGGGTGGGGGGACCGGTGCTGTGGAGTAGCAGGTAGAAACACCACCTGCAAAGCCGGCATCCCATATGGGCACTGGTTCAAGACCCTGCTGCTCAACTTCTGATCCAGCTCTCTGCTGTGGCCTGGGAAACCAGTGAAAGATGGTCCAAGTCCTTGGGCCCATACACCCACATGGGAGACCCAGATGAAGTCCCTCACTCCTGACTTCAGATTGGTATAGCTCTGGCTACTGCAGCCATCTGGGGAGTGAACTAGTGGATGGAAAATTTTCTGTCTCTGCCTCTGCCTCTGCCTCTCTGTAACTCTGCCTTTCAAATAAATAAATCTGAGTATTACCTACCATATGATCCAGGCTTCCACTCCTGGAAATTTACCCAAACCAAAGAAAATCAGCATATGAAAGATTTATCGTATTCTCATGTTAGTGCAGCACAGTTCACAATAGCTAAGATATGGAATCAGCCCAGATGTCCATCAGCTATTTACTGGTTAAAGAAAATATGCTATATATACACTATGGAGTACTACACAGCTGTCCAAAAAAAAAAAAAAATGAAATCCTGTCTTTTGCAACAAGATGGATGTAACTAGAAACCATTATAGTTGGTGAAATAAGCCAGACCCAGGAAGACTGATATCATATGTTTTCCCTGATCCAATGTAACTAATAAGTACCTAAAATGTGAAATAGCCATTTTGAAATTCATTGATTGTTTGCAGTCCTTGTCTCTTCTATTGAGGAACAGTGGTTATTTTTTCTTCATACTATTTGTTGAACTCTTTTACTTACTTACTCTTTTACTTACTTACTCTTTTACTTTACTTACTTATGAACATCAGGTAAAATAAAAATAGATCTTTGTAAAAATTAAAAGTGGGAATGGGAGAGGGTTTGGAGCATGGGCGGGAGGGAGGGTAAGGTGGGAAATATCACTATGTTCCCAAATCCGTATACATGAAATACATGAAACTAGTAGAACTAAAATAAATTTTAAAAGAAAATTTTAAAAAGTATACAAGTTGACAATGGCCCTTCTCAATATTGATTGAGAGAAAACTATTAAAAGGTTATGCAGAAAGTGCTAATTGTGCCCCTGGATTCATTTCCCCCTACTTTTTTAATAATAGAACCACCAGTTTTTAAGTTGGGAACACAGTTGCCTAAAATAAAATTTAATTTCAGTCTCCCTTACAGCCTGCTTGGCCATGTGACCAAAGTCTTGCCAATAAAATATAAGCAAAATGATATCTTCAAGCTTTAGTAGAAGTTCCTCACTAAAGGGAGGCCTACACACCACCCCTGCTTGCTGGCTGAGTGCAGTTGGTGCCATCTTAGTTGGAAGCCATATACTAGGATGGCAGGGAGATGATAGAATGAACCCGGGTACCTCACAGTTATTATGTCTCTGTATAAGTTATGGACGGCCTACTTCTATTTCTGTTTATTATAAACAAATAAATGTTTACCTTCTTTCAGCCACTCTGTGCTTTCTGCACTCGCATTCGAATCCTAAATGTTACAAAAATCAAAAAGATACCACTGTTCTATGTTCCCACCAGTATTAGAAAAGGAAGTAGGCCATAAAAAATCTAGTACTATGGAAAAATACACACATAATTAAAGGACCCTAAAATAGGAGTCAACATCAGAATTCAAAAACAACCCCAATACCTCAAAAATATCAGTCGGTTGTTTCTCTCCTCTTTGAATTCTCCAACCCTGTTATCTGGAAATTTCCACAGTCATAGGCTTTCTTCTGACTCAATAAGAAAACAGTGAAATTGCTAAATTGTTATTTTGTAGTGTACTTTGGAGAATTAACTTAGCCCCCTAAATTATAAAAAAAAAATTTCAAATACAGCTACTTTGAAAAATCAATTAGAAAGCTTTCCAAAGGCAAGACAAATCTGGCAATTGGCCCAGACTGCAATGTATTGAATATTTCCTTATAACCAGGAAAACATTCTGCCAACCAGACGTGAGCAGAGAAGGAAGTCATCTCTCTGTGCCTCAGTTCTAGAGAGAAAGTACTCAAAGCAAAACTAATTTCACAAAGATTACTGTTATTTACGCTAGCATTTGCCTCAGGGGTGCGGATCATAATAAAAACTACAAACAGACATAGAATTTAGGCATGTTTCCATGGTAGCAACTTACGAGTTAAAGAGAATAAACCATCTGGCCCATCTGATGTGGTAAGGAGACCTTTGAGTGGGGAGGGTACGAGTGGTGGGGAAGGGGAGTAGAACAGGCACAGCCGTTGGGAACTTGATTAGGAATAAATGACCTTACCTTAAAATACTGTAAGTCACATACATGTAAGAAAAACAACAGAAATTTAGTTCAACAGGCAAGGCAAAATACATCGGAATGCCGGTTTTCAATGGATCTTCTTTATTCCTCAGTTTCCTCCATAAGAGATCCAAAGACAATTAATTTCACTGCAATATTCATGGAAGATTGCTATCATCAACAATCACCCTGAGCAGAATGGTAACTGTACTATAAATTTACACATTGTCTAATTCCTGATGAAAATCCTGAAGTCTAGCTAAAAATAGAATAGGCAGGTTAACCGTTGCTTTGCCTTGCTTTCAAAGAGAAGATTTTTCAAAGGTTCTAAAAAAATTAAGAAGTAACATTGGGAATCAGCATATTAGTAATAATCAAATAGTCAGCAATGGAAGAAAAAAAGAAAATTGCAGTACATGTTTCTTTCAAGTTTTTTGTAAGCCTTTTTTGGTCCCTTAACTGTTGCTGGTTAAGTTTTTGTGGTCCCTCTAAAGCCATTGATTATTGCAAGATGTCCTGGTTCAATTCCAGATAGTAAAAAAAGAATAAGAAAAATTTAAGGTCATTTAATACATACCATAAAGGATATTTTAAAGTTGTTTTGTTGAAATCTTAGTAACTTGAGAACTAAAACTAAAGTAGAAGTCCCCAAGTTAAGATTCCACTAGGGGCCAGATGTGACATAGAGGGCTAAGCTTCTGCCTGCAGTGCCAGCATCCCATTTGGACACTGGTACAAATCCCAGCTGCTTCACTTCTGATCTAGCTCCCTGCTAAAGGCCTGGGAAACCAGTGGAAGATGGTCCAAGTCTACCCATTGGGAGATGCGAAAAAAGTTTCTGGCTCCTGGCTTCAGATCAGCTAAATCCAGCCAATACAGCCATTTGGGAAATGAACCAGCAGATGTAAAACCTTTTTCTCTGTCTCTCCCTCTCTGAGTCTGTAACTGTCCCTCAAATAAATAAATAAATCTTTTTAAAAATTTCACTAATAATGTATTTCTCCGCATAAAAACTACAAATATTTCTTTAAACGTAAACACTTTTTTTTTTCTGGAAAAGCCTTTGAGAAAACAGTTTCATCTTTTGGAGGGATCAGGAAGGATAAAAATTACAATAAATAATCTATACCTGTCATTTTATTCAAGAAGGATAGGGTTCACCAACCTCCCACACCTCTTTTTCTGGAATAGACCTACCTCCAAGTGGTACAAATACTGTCGGTTAGGTCATAGTTAACCTAGCCACTATGTGGTCTTTCTGCAAATTATAGAATGACTCTCTTTTCTCTATACTGAAGCTTCTGGATCCTTGGGAAGCATCTCATCTTAGTCCATGGCTTAGTAGCCAGTGCCCTCTGTTTGCCCCTTAGCCCGGAAACATGATGCAGTGCATAACCTGTGTCCATGGAGGCCCTGCTTGCACCAGAAAGATCAAGGTGGTCGGCCTCAAGTGCTTTTGAGGCAAGCAAACTGAAGAGTTACCTCTGCCTGCATGAGCTACCCAGGACAGGTATTCCCACACATCCACCTGCTTTTATGGAAGAATTAGGGGAAAATTGAGGACACAATTTTTGGGAGCTATTTTTAAAGCAACCGAAGATTTGTTTTGAAGTTTTGCAAATGCACTGCTAATATCTGATCCACTTCCTCAGCCACTGATTTTTTTTTTTTTTAGCTCTTCCAGCACTAATAAAGGCACAGTTCTCAAGAGAACACAAAAGAGCATAGCTGGAAAATTATTACATTTAGCAGCTTTAATTCTGCTTCATCTCCATTTTTATATATGATTCTAAATAACTTTGCTCAAATTGTTTATTTTCCTATACACATTTTTCAGATAAGTATAATATCAATTTAAAAGAAGAGGTCTAAGTGATCATAAGGTAACTATTTTTAATGACTGAATTCTCTAATGGTATTTCTTATCCAAAAAGTATCTTTTTAATAATGATTTGAGTCATTTTCATATAATGAGTGTAACTTACTACTTTTAATCCCAATTCAGTCACTTAACACAAAATTAGCTTCTTCACAACTCCTTGTGCTAATTTAGCACAATTCTAAAACTTGTTTCTGTTATGATTTATCATTTATACTCAAGAAAGAAAACAGATTACCTGAACCTTCATCACTTCTCTTTTCACCTTAGCAACTATTAAAACCTGATAACTCATATTATCAAAGAAAGTATAAAGATCCTTTTATCATAAAAATTAAATTATATGTGAATATGTAAATCATATTAATATAATACATGCATATTTTCATGCACGTAAAATGCTTCTGAAAGTTGGCTGAATGAAAGTCTACCTGAGATCAAGTCTATGATCCAAAATCCAAGAATCCTGATAAAAGCAAGCTATAATTACAATATGAAAAAAAATCAAATCTAAAAGATTTTGCCTGTCTAGCCTTCCTCTACTTTACTAAAAAATATCTCAAAAAAAAAATTCTTGGGAGTGATATAGACTAGAACAGGAATAAGCTGAACCCTTTTTTTTTTTTTTTTTTTTTTTTTTTTTTTTTTTTTGACAGGCAGAGTTAGACAGTGAGAGAGAGAGAGACAGAGAGAAAGGTCTTCCTTTTTCCGTTGATTCACCCCCAAGTGGCCACCACGCCAGCATGTTGCGACTGGCATGCTGCGCCGATCCGAAGCCAGAAGCCAGGTGCTTCCTCCTGGTCTCCCATGCGGGTGCAGGGCCCAAGCACCTGGGCCATCCTCCACTGCACTCCCTGGGCCACAGCAGAGAGCTGGACTGGAAGAGGAACAACCGGGACAGAATCCAGCACCTCGACCAGGACTAGAACCTGGGGTGCCAGCACCACAGGCAGAGGATTAACCTAGTGAGCCGCTGCACCAGCCCTTAAACCATCTTATTTAGAGTACAAATCATCTGAGTTTCTCTTTTCTCTTTTTTTCAATTTAGGAATAGG
Organism: Oryctolagus cuniculus; assembly: GCF_051225735.1. Classification (NCBI taxonomy): domain Eukaryota; kingdom Metazoa; phylum Chordata; class Mammalia; order Lagomorpha; family Leporidae; genus Oryctolagus; species Oryctolagus cuniculus. The sequence continues at coordinate 36,492,915 of NC_142868.1, read as the reverse complement.
TCCAGTGACCATAGAGCTAGCATTATCCATCAAATTTTTATGTTGGTGTTCTGCTTCAAAAACTATAAGAGAGGGGCCGGCACTGTGGCGTAGTGGGTACAGCCACTGCCTGCAAGTGCCGGCATCCCATATGGGTGCCAGTTCATGTCCTGGCTGCTCCACTTCCGATCCAGCTCTCTGCTATGGCCTGGGAAAGCAGCAGAAGATGGCCCAAGTCCTTGGGCCCCTGAACCCATGTGGGAAACCCAGAAGAAGCTCCTGACTCCTGGCTTCGGATCAGCTCAGCTCCAGCCATTTTGGCCAGCTGGCGAGTGAACCAGCAGATGGAAGATCTCTCTCTCTCTCTCTCTCTCTCTCTCTCTCTCTGCCTTTCCTTCTCTCTCTGTGTAACTCTGACTTTAAAATAAAATAATAAACAAATCCTAAAAAAAATTAAAAACTGAGGCCAGCATTGTAGCATACAGGATTAAACTGCCTCCTGCAATACCATTGGCCTATATGAACACTGGCTCAAGTACCAGCTGTTCCACTTCCAATTCAGCTCTCTGCTAATGCACCTAGGAGAGCAGCAGGAGATAGCCCAAGTACTAGGTGCTGCTGTTACACATGTGGGAAACCCAGATGGAGTTCCAGGCTACTGGCTGCAGCCCAGCCTAACCCTGGCCCTTGCAGCCATTTGGGGAATGAACCAGTGGATGGAAGATCTCTCTGTTTCTCTCTCTCTCTCTCTCCCTCCCTCCCTCCCTCCTTCTATAACTCTGCCTTTCAAATTAATACAATAAATCTGAAAAAATAATAGCTTTTTTAACTTCAGACAAAAAATAAAGAAGAGGAGGAGAGGGATAAATGTTGGGGAAGGTCTTTCTTACAGAAGAATTCCAGTTAGTAAATATACAGACATAATAGAATTGGGAAAAAATCATTTTGTAAGCTTCTATATGGTTTGTGATTCAACCAAGAATCCTAACTGGATGCTGTGACCACAGAGTGAAAATGCATTGGTTAATAGGATAGTCCTATGGCTTCAAAATATCATCCCACTGACTATTTTTTGATTTAAAAAGGGAGAGTATACTTTTAGATTGCAGAACTCTAATAGACACCACCTAACTAAATGGAGAAACTGTCCATTACTGATAATGGCACAAGCAGATGCCACGTGCCTCCTAGTGTGATGCAACAAGAAATCTACAAGAGGGAAGTGGGACATTCCCTGAGACCCTGAGGCAACTATCCCACACTAGAAAGATGTCAAAGGCACGAGGATTAACAACAAATGAAAAATCCCAGAGGACTGTTCTAGATAAAGGAGGTTGACAAGACTTGATGGTAAAATTGCATGACTGTTATTGGATCTTGAATTGAAAAAAAAAAAAAGCATAGGATGTTTTCTTTAATAATTAGGGGAATTTGAATATAAACTGCATATTTCATGGTATTACTGAATCAACAAATTTTGGGGACATACTATTATTATTGTGGTTATGTAAAAGAAGCTGTTGTTCATAGAGATGCATGCTTAATTATTTAGAACTGAGTTGCTACAGCACCTGCAACTTTATTTTCTTTTTTAAAAAAGATTTATTTATTTATTTGAAAGGCAGAGTTACAGAGAGACAGAGGCAGAGAGAGAGAGAGGGGTCTTCCATCCGCTGGTTTACTACACAGTTGGCCTCAACAGCTGGAGCTGTGCTTATTCGAAGCCAGGAGCCAGGAGCTTCCTTTGTGTCTCCCACACAGGTGCAGCAGCCCAAGGACTTGGACCATCTTCTACTGCTTTCCCAGGCTATAGCAGAGAGCTGGATTGGAAGCAGAGCCGCTGGGACTCAAACCAGTGCCCATATGGGATGCCGGCACTGCAGATGGCAGCTTTACCCACCACGCCACACCGTCTGCTCCCCAACTTACTTTCAAACAGTTCAGGAAAGTGTGTGTGTAACACACAAACATACATACATATACATACACATACACATAGAGAAGGAGAGAGAGAACGCAGTATGACAACATATTAACTGGTAAACTCTAGTTAAAGGACTTTTCTTTGGATTATTGAATTATTTTTTCAACTTCTGTAGCTTTGAAACTTTTCAAGATAAATTGTGGGGAAAACATAAATAAAGAGGAAAGCAGAGGGAGCAAGCTTATCTGGAAGCTCCTCCAGGGAGTTCCATGTAGAAAGTGGTTCCTGGAGGAGTTAAGGGCATGTCATTCCAAAATACAATGCTCTGGCGTATTGACTATTATGAATGGAAATCACTTAAAAAACAGCAGATTCGAGAGGATCACTCTGGTCTTCATAGTGTTTCTTAATAGAATGTGAGCTATAACTCTTATGTGTAAGTTTTCCTCCCTATACCAGAAGGAAAGCAACATTATCATTAAAGATAGAAAGTTGAATCTGTACAAGCAAGCCTATCAGGCTAACCCTTATCCTCTAAACCCAATTAACTCCACAAGCCCAAGCTCGTCTGTCTAAATATATTTCAGTTTACTATTACATTAACATTTATTATTTCATAAATAATACAGATAAATATATCAGTATTCTTTAATTCCAATTCCATATGTAACTGATTGACTCAAAATGCCTCTTTAGATCTTCATTTGCTTGTGGGAGCTCCTGTGCCATATAAAACTAGCATTAAATAACCTTCATGCTTTTTCTTGTTAATTTGTGTTATACCAACTTATTTCTCTGACCCAGCTGGGTAGATTTTTGCCTCCCCTATATACCTCTTACATAATTTAAGTAGTGTATTAATTACAGCCATTATGGAAAACAATACGGAAATTTTCCCAAATACCTAAAAATCTAACTACCATGTGATCCAGCAATGCCACTACTGAGTGCATAAGCCAAGAAAATGAAATCAGTCTGTGGAACAAAACTCTGACTCCATGTGATTCACACCAGCCAAGAAATGCAACAGTCTAAATGTCCATCAACTGATGAGTGGATAAAGAAAATGTGGCATGTATACACAATGAAATACCATTTAAAAAAAAAGTGATATATTGTGATTTGTGATAGCACAGATAGCACTGGAGGTCTTTATGCTAATACAAAATAAACCAGGCACAGCAAGACAAACATAACATAATGTTACTTATCTGTGGAGTCTAAAAAAGTTGATCTCATAAAAGTTGAAAGTATAAGCATGGCTATCAGAAGCAGAGGAGAGTAAGGGGAAGGGAAGTCTGGAGAAAGGCTGATTAAAGGCGAGGGTACTGAGTTATAGTTAGATAGGAAATGTAAATTTTGGTGTTCTATTGCACAGTAGGGTGGCTGTAGATAATGATAGTGTATATTTCAAAAAATGTGGAAGAAAGGATTCTGAATGTTTTTACCACAAAGAAGCAAAAAATGTTTGAAGAGATAGTCACATTTCATTTGAGTATTGCACAATGTATGCATGTATTGAAAGATCACATTGTACCCCATAAGTATATACAATTTTATGTGTCAATTCAAAAAAGAGAAACAAAATAAAAGTTAAAAATGAATGCTATATTAGAGACAAATTAAATATATATCATGTTAGATGATATTATATGATAACCACCATGGAGACAATGCCTAAATTAAATAGAAGATTAAATTCAGCTAAAAGTTAAATTTTTCTGGAAGCAGCATGGAATATAGATTTTAGAGATTCATAACGATGAATTTTCATCTCAATTTTGCCATTTCAGTTGTGTGAAATTGAATGTAATATTTATCAGTAACTTGACACTTCTCAGATTTCTGTTGTGTAAAACTAAGATAATAATGCTTAACTCATATGGCTGTTCTGACAATTAAATGGTGGTTCTGAAACTTTTGTTGAATCACAGTCACTGGGAAGGCTTACCCCCACCCCAGAGTTGCTAATTCAGTAAATCTGTGGTAGGATCCAAGAATGTGTGTTTCCAAGATCCCAATTGATTGTGATGCCATTGATTTAGAGAGCACACACTGGGAGTTATTGCTATCGATGTTCAAATTGAAAAATGTGCACACTCTGCCAATGGCAATACAGTAAGAAAACTGGTCTGCTGCCTCCCGGAGTGACACATTACCTTGGGGGTGCTGTTTCACCACCCTGTTGTCACTTGTACATCTTTTTTCTTTAGCTGGAAAATGCCCACCTCCCTTTATTCCTGTCCTGTGTCTGAAAATATAAAAACTCTCTCAAACCTACAGGCATCACAAACCATACTTCAAGATATACTACAGGGCAGTTATAATCGAAACAGCCTGATACTGGCATAAAAACAGATATGTTCACCAATGGAATAGAATAGAAACTCCATAAATCAATCCATGTATCTACAACAAACTTATCTTTAACAAAGGAGCTAAAATTAATCCCTGGAGAAAGGACAATCCTCAACAAATGGGGCTGGGAAAACTTGATTTCCACATGCAGAAGTATGAAACAAAACCCCTACCTTACACTTTACAAAAAAATCCAAACTGGATCAAAGACCTAAATTTATGACTCAATACCATCGAATTATTAGACAACGTTGGGGAAACTGCAAGATATTGGCATAGGCAAAGACCTCTTGGAAAAAACCCCAGAAGCACAGGTAATCAAAGCCAAAATTGACAAATGGGATTACATCAAATTGAGAAGCTTCTGCACTACAAAAGAAACACTCAGCAAAGTGAAGAGGCAATTGACAAAATGGGAGAAAATAATTGCAAACTATAAAACTGATAAAGGGTTAATATCCAGGAACTATAAAGAGCTCAAAAAACTCAACAATAACAAAACAAGCAATCCCATTAAGAAATGGACATAGGACTTGAACAGACATTTTTCAAGAGAGGAAATGCATATGGCCAACAGACACATAAAAAATGCTCAGGATCACTAGCCATCAGGGAAATGCAGATCAATTCCACGAGGTTTCACCTCACTCCAGTTAGAATGGCTTTCATGCAGAAATCATCAAACAACAAATGCTAGTGAGGATGTGGGGAAAAGGTACCCTAATCCACTGTTAGTGAGACTGTAAATCGACACAGCCACTATGGAAGACAGTATGGAGATGCCTCAGAAATCTGAATATAGACCTACCATACAATCCAGCCATCCTACTCCTGGGAATTTACCCAAAAGAAATGAAATAAGCATATGAAAGAGTTATCTGTAACCCATGGGTATATCAGCTCAATACATAATAGCTAAGATATGGAATCAACCCAGGCATCCTTCAACTGATGACTGGATAAAATATGCTATATACATATATATATATATGTATTATATACATAAACACATAACACAAACACAATGGATACTACTCAGCTGTAAAAACTAATGAAATTCTGTCTTTTGTAACAGATTGGATGCAACTGGAAACCATTATACTTAGTGAAAAAAGCCAGTTCCTAAAAGACAATATCATGTATTTTCCCTGAACTGGGATAACTAACAGAGTACCTAAAATGTAATGTATTGCAGGGAAATGAGCCCTATAAGCTTCAATGACTGTTTAAAGCCCTTATCTCTACTGTTGAGGAACAGTGGTATTTTTCTTCCATACTATTTGTTGAACTCTTTACTTCATGTAGGGTCAAATTTATGAATATAAAGTAAACTGAAAATAGATCTTCATAAAAAAAATTAAGAGTCTGAATAGGAGAGAAGGAAAATGGGAATGGAGTGTGGGAGGAAGGAAGGGTAGGGTGGGAAGAATCACTTTGTTTCTAAATCTGCATATTTGAAATTCATGAAACTTGCATATCAAATAAAAATGTTTTAAAAGTAGTATAGTTCAGAGCACGGAAAATAATAACTGCCTATTGGAGCAATTGAAGGTTCAATTATTTAACTGTAGTTAATGTAATAAAACAAATTAGCCCTCTTCCAAATGGCTTCAGAGAGTTAACTTTTTTGGGATTGTACAAAATCTCATTCAATTCTCAGTAAATTATTATCTGAGAGAAATAAATGTATTTGAAAAGTATTTTAGGCAATCTTTCTCCTTTGATTTTATTAAATCAAAACTCTACCTACACAACTTCCTAATTTGAAAATATTTTAAATGCTCAAATGAACAATTTTCTATTGCTGAACAAAATGACTATTATTTTTCAAAAGTAGAATTAGTATCTAATCAATCTAATTATATCAACACAGAATTTTTTGAGCTGGAAAGAAATATAGAAGTGGCCATATCTTTTCTATTCTGATAGCTGCCTGTTAATATAAATTCAGGTTTATACACTCAGAAAACTAGTTTTGGGGACCAGCATACTGGTATAGCAGGTTAAGAGGTTAGGTCACTGCTTGTTTTGCAGGCATCCCCATACCAGAGTTCAAGTTCAAGTTCTGCCTGTTCCACTTCCAATCCAGCTCCCTCTAATGCACCTGGGAAAGCAGCAGAAGATGGCCAAAGTGCTTGGGCCACCACCCATGCGGAAGACCTGGACAGAGTTCCAAGATCCTGGCTTTGGCCTTGCCCAGCCTGGATCATTGCTGCCATTTGGGGAGTGAACAAGTAAACCAGTGAATGGAAAATCTCTCCCTCTCTCCATCCCTCCCTCCTACCTTTTATCTCTTTTTGTCAGTCTCTTTTCAAATAATTTTTAAAAAACTGGTTTTTAAAAACTTCTAACACTGAACCAAAAGGAAACATTGTTCAATTTAATGCTTAAATGGAATGTTATAGGGCCTGTTAATATATAAAGTTAATGTTCCTTAAGATAATTTCAATCTGTATAGGTAGCAACTCAGTGTGTGGGCCACTATAAAATTTGGTATTTCATTTATTTACTTATTAATTTACTGTTCTTTTAAATTATTCTAATGGGTAATCTTGCTAGCAATACACTAACTCTACCATACGAATAGGGAAAGTACTCAGTCTATCTTCAAATGTGGTTTATTATAATGCCTACTTCTTAGAGATATTGTGAGAATCATATGAGAAAATTCATAGATTAGCAGAACATGAACATAATAAATCTTTATTAAATTTTATGTAATATTATTTTATGGCTGAGAAATATAAGCACTGTGAAAATTAATTTTTCATTTTCTTTAAATAAGATTATCAGAATAGGTTAAGTTCATATTAGAATGGCAATTTATTTTGGTCTATTTTCAAAGTTCACTTTTTGCTCATTAATTCTTCCAGCTACTCTCCTTGCCAGCTTTGAAGAAACCCTTTTCAATTCCCATACTTTAATTTTACCAATTATGAGAGCTATTACATTCCACTGGTTGAATTTGGCACTTTCGACTATGACTTTTTTATTTTTTTAACTATGAAGCCACTTAAACACATAATACAATGTGAAAGACACATGTAGATGAGACAATGTTACAATACTGTATTAATGGGGCTGGCACTGTGGCATAGCAGGTTAAGCTGCCTCCTGGAACTCTGGCATCCCACAAGAGCCTGGTTCGAGTTCTGGCTGCTCCACTTCAGACACTGCTGGGAAAGCAGTGGAAGACGGCCAGAGTGCTTGGGCCTCTGCCACCCATGTGAGAGACCCGGATGGAGATGCTGGCTTCTGACTTCAGCCTGGCAGGCTGTTTGTGGCCATCTGGGAAATGAACGAGTGGATAAAAGATCACTCTCTCTCCCTCTCTCTAACTCTGCCTTCCAAATAAATCTTAAAAAAAAGTTTAAGCACAGATTAATATTTTCCTTCGCTAAAAAAAAGATGAAATGCTATAGGCACATCTATATATCCAATATTTCCTTCCCAGAGGTAATCACTCCCATAAAATTGGATGGTACTATTCTCAGGGATGTTTATGCTTTTATTATGTATGGTAACATCCATGAAAAGTACTACTTTTTAAATTTACATACATGTATTATAGCGTAAGAATCCTTGTGACATTTTTAATCCACAATTGCGTGTTTCAAAAATTAAGCATTTAACTCACATATGTCTGTATCATTCCTTATAAATCTTAAAGTACTGGCTTGAATAAACCATAGTTTGTCTATTTACTCATTATTTTTTTTAAAAAGATTTATTTATTTATTTATTTGAAAGTCAGAGTTACACAGAGAGAGAAGGAGAGGCAGAGAGGTCTTCCATCCACTGGTTCACTCCCCTGATGGCTGCAATGGTC